>NC_133234.1:26021561-26166561 GCF_040436345.1 Pagrus major | reverse complement strand
TTGTGACGACGTGACTTCATGCAACATACCGTCATCTTCAGATCACATTAATACTGAACTGTGTGAATCTTTATAACAGTAAACGCCTCAGTGAGGAGAGATGGTTTCTAATGAACTTTTACTCCCTTTAACAATAAATAAAATAACATCTTGTTGTCTCATTCCTTTTTATTTATTGTGTTACCTTCTCATCTTATGTTAGATTTGATGTTATATGTCAGATGTTTTCATTGTATACGACTGTGTAATGTTTACCTGATATTCTTGTTTCTGTCGTATGAAATGTACTTTATAAATAAACTGGACTCGTTTGACCCATCAACCCTTCAAAATCACCAATTCCACCCGACCCGTGTACTTTCCACAGAAGTTAACAGGAAGGACTTTGGCTTACGTAACGTAAAGAAACTGAATGTCTAAAGTCCCTGTATTTGTACGCAGATTGAAGATAACGCACCTCGTTCATTTCCTAGACACACTTTCTTCTTTTCATTCAGCAGCTCTGCCTCTTCTTCTTCTGGAAGCTGCCCAGCTGAGCATTTATCCTTAATGAACACATTTACATTAAACACACAAGTGAAGCTTTTTTACTGCTTCAATTAAATGTTGATGAGTTGATGGACATGGCAACACTACCTGCTATATCCAAGGGAACCGGACTTGTTCTTTTCAGTTCTCATCTGAGAGGCTTCTGGAGGCGAAACGTCTTCAAGAAACTGAAAGGAGTCCAGTTGCCGAGGAGAAAGCCCCGAGTGTTAAAGAAACTGCAGTTTAAAATCCTGCAGTGTTTGAAAGTTGTTGTTTGAGGTTCACTGAAATAAGAGTGAGCAGTCACAACGTCTGACGTCATCAACGCGCTGCTGTTCTGTCTTTATCTTTCTAAGTGGGTTTTATATGTCCTCATCTGGAAGTTAACTCAGGTGAACTGGCTGTTTTGGACTCGCCGGTGCTGCTGGACCAAAAATAAAATAAAGTTAGTTCCTGAGTTACCTGTGTGTTTGACTTCACTGTGAATAGCGAACAGAGAGCAGGAATTATCCATTATCCGCCACACAAAGGTTTCTAATCAGGGCCTAACGGGTGTCGGTGGAGCGGCCGGGCTCCTCTGGTGCTGCTCATTGTGTCGCTGTTTGTCTGACTCCATTGTATGAGCTGATATTTGTATGAGAAAAATACCCCGGCTGGCATTCACTGAATAGATTTGTGCTGAAAGCTCCTGATGTGAAGGTGCTCTTCCATGACTGACCACTGTGTGTGTGTGTGTGTGTGTGTGTGTGTGTGTGTGTGTGTGTAAAGGGCAGAGTGGTGGGTTTAAGCCTGCATGACTGATGAGTATAAAATCATATTTCCACCTGATATTTTGGGAGGATATCACTCGCTGCAGCAGGTGGACAGCCGGCTCTGAATCTAAATCCCTTTCTCTGGTTTTGTTTCTCTCTTTATCTCCGTCCTCTTTTCATTCTGTAGTTTCACCAGCTTCCACATGCTTTATGTTTAATCTATTGATTTCTCTCAGTCTGCTTTTATTCCTGCCATCTTTCTCTCTCCGGCTCTTCTTCTTTTACTTGTATAGACGCTACATGTCGATATGTGAACGTGTGAAATGTGACTGCAAGAGAAAAAAACCACAGTTGCAGAGGCCTCTTCATGCTCCCATCTGTCCCAAAACTCCAAAACTGCAGGTTACCTAAGATGGCTGCCGATCTCTGACCTATTGATTGGTCCAATCTGACCAATTAGGAGCTTCTATGCCCGCCCTGTGGCCTGTAACAGCCAATGAGGGATTGCATAGCGAGGACTCCCACTCCTCGTTCCATCTCCTCCCTCCTGTGCCACTTACAAGCCAGACACCTGATGATTGACGCATCATGCAGCCAATCAGACTTTGAATCAGTGAATATATCATTCAAACTGGTTTTAAAGCCCCAAACTTGGACATTATGCAAATTTATGTCATTTTTACCCGTCTCCACCACCACATCTCAGACGGGCGGGCCATGCCAGAACGCAGGACTCCAGCTGGACAAGGTGAGGTGGACTCTGTGTTTAAAACATTGATGCTTGGTACCATGCATCCTGCAAGTAGCCACTTCTGTCCACAGAGGGCGCCAGAACCAACACACAGAAAAAGGAAACTTCCTTGTAGCTGTCTTAAAAATCATGTTTTCAGATGTTAAAATAATAAAAATACAAAAACAGTCTTTCTATCTCTGGTGGAGTGATCTTGATTCAAGACTGATTAAGATGTAAACCAAATTTTAAAGTGATTAAATATAAATCAAGTGCTTCATCTGGATGAGACTGGACTGAACATCATGTATTTTAAATCTTGTTTTAATTACACGAGTCGTCTTCGACTGAACATCTCTGTACGTGAACATGCAGGACGAACAGGTCGAGAGAGACGAGCTGTTCACGAGCGCTCGTCTCCAAGTACACCGTTAAATATTCAGCCTCTGTTAAGATCTGTGCTCATGTTAAATTCTAGTTTTTAAATATCTTCAGTGCACAATTTTTAGTTTACCGTACGTGACGTCACAACACAAGATGAACACATGAAATGAGCCCCTCAGACAGAAACAAGACGATCGACATGACGAAGTGATGGGAAAGAAAAAGAAAAGCCTGTCATGGATGTTAGTCTGAATTTAATAACACGTGTCCAAAAATAACCACGTCAGTCAAGCAGCCGTGCGTCAGAACACAAAATCAATCTGAATTAAAAACACGGAGAAAGATTTCTGTGCATGTGAGCAGTTTATCTGAACCCCGCCTTGTTTCCTCCTTCACTTCAGAGCGGTAGAGAAATGTAAACCCGTCCAACTGCATGAAATGACCCCTGAACACAGGAGATGATGGCCGGAGGGAGACGGATGCTGTCTGTCATGCTCAGGAAGCCGAAACAGAACAAAGGGAAGCTACAGCGGAGCCGACTGGATTCCCTCGAGATGGCAGAGCTTCACTGTGGCTCTTTTAAGACGGACTGTTCAAGGCGGGACTGTAGCGTCTTTATTCTGCCTCAGCGTTCTGCATAAAAGGTACAGAGACGGGATGCGGTGGAGGTTTGGGGGGGGGGTGACTGTTGTTCCACCTCAGACCTGAAACAAACATCTGAGCCGGCGAGCTGGCAGGAAGAGAGACAGGAGAGTTCACAGCCAGGAGATTAAAAAGCAGCTAACTCAAAGAGGAAGAACAGCGACCTGAAATGTCTGCAAACTGGGAAGACAATGACGTCCGGGAGTTCATTTCCCCTCCGAGCAGAGGACGAGATCAACCGTGCATCAGGGACGGTAGAAGATACGCCGACAGAAGACCCTCATGCTGCTGACCTCAGGGAACATTATGCCATCTAAAACCAGACACACTGTGACGGCATCGAGCCACCGTCGTTTTGTTCAGTGTAAAATAACTGAAGTGAACTACAGCAGTAGTTCCTCATGAGGATGAAACAGTGCTGCTCTGGCCGAAGAGCCTTTTCATGGGAGCACTAGACGCTGTGATTAATCCCACGAACATGTGGAGAGGTTAGGTTGTGAGCGTGCATTAAAGGCACGTCTACCCTCTCAAGTGCCTCAGACCTTTTCTTACCATTCTGTATCAACACAGAGAAATGTGATCACACTAAACCTCCAGCACTGGTTAACGGCAGACGAACTTGCTTAATTTTACACTTTTGATTGGCTGACAATTACTCAAAGAAAAAAGAAAGTAGCCAACTGACAACTAAACTTTTTGAAACCTGAACTGATTTATGAGCCAACAGCAGGAGCAGGAAGTGAAACCTTCAACATACAGAGCGTCCTTTCTGCTGCAGACCAACAGGCTGAGAACAGTTTGACAGTGTAATCTCTGACTCCGTCACCAGGGAGTAATTATCAAAAAAATTGTGTTTTAAAGGCCGTTTGATTAGTTAGCATAAAGAGCAGAATCAGTGGGAACCAGTTGGCCTCGCTCTCTCCACAGCAGAAATACACTTAGCAACACCTCTAATTAGCATGTTGTATCTCCTCTGTTTGAAGGAGGTGGGTGTTAAAGGGTAATGAGTGTAAAAACACGTCTGGTTACAGCTCAAAATAAGAAGACAAACTGTAAACATGGTTTCTGGAGGAAGAAGCAGAAGTGCAGCTGAAAGGTTCGACTCAATAAATCCATCTCCTGCTCTCCTCACACCAGACTTTAAACATGCCGTGGCCCCGACTATAAACTGGAGCTTTTAAGCACTTTACAGTGATCTGGGTGGTTTCCTGCTTTGAATTGTACGTATGAAATAAAGTGACCGCCACCCCCCGCTGGCAAAGCATACAAAAGGCAGGTTCAGAGTTAAGAAGGCGAATGAATCCTGCCGTCAGGAGCAGCAGCATTACTGCCATACCATTATTGAAGCCATTATTTCCAATTTCGCTCCGGGCTGTGTTAATCTCGCCCAACTTAATGTGATGATCTGCTTTGATCTAAATACAGTGGCTTGCCACTAATTGCTTAATCAATTTCCACGCTATTAAGCGGGTATGAGGATAATTCACACAGAAACAATCACCTCCAGCTAATAGGAAAGAGGGAGATAAAGAGGAGAAGAAAGAAGGAGTTAATCTCAGCTGTCTGCTCCGCCCGTCTGCCTGTTACTACAACTGGAGTTTAAATCCCCAAATCTGGACCGATGACAGGATGAAAGAGGACGAACAACCAGGAAATTAACCTCGTGTTAAAATATGAGAGCGACCGCCAGCACGTACTGTGATTCAGGTCCGATCCCCTCAGACTGTCATCTGCAGTTTATGATGTTCAGTGGATGTAAAGTGCCGCCGTTTATTAATGAGCTGGACGTCACACGAGCTGCCTTTTCACTTTTACTACGGTTAATCATTTTAAATATTACAGCTCAGTCTGACGTCTGCAGAGCTGTCAGAAGTCCACTCTCCTCCAGGAGAAAGTACTGATTCTTTACTCCAGTAAAAGTAATAGAGTACAGGCTCTGAAATGTACTCAGAGCATCACAGAAAAAAGTCTCCCTCTGAAGGACATTTGTTACATGGAAATCTATTTAGTAGTTTTTCTTTAATCCTGCCGACAAACCAACCAACAAATGGACACGTGTGTAAAACGTAACCTTGGTGGAGGTAATGATGTTCATCTGGTTGTTTCAGCAGCAGAGGCTCAGATTTAAACATCGACCCAGCAAACAGAGGACATCAGGGAGATGTTCAGATCAAGTCTGTAAAAGTCCGTCAGTCCAGAACCCACCAGAACCCACCAGAACCCACCAGAACAGGGCCGATATGTAAACGTCTGACTGGAAGCTCTGTCGAATATCTGTTAACGTGCAAGAAAAGCTAAAAATCGAGACGTCCAGACCTGAAATCCAAGTTATTTCTTGACAAATCGTCATGTGTAATACTCAAATAAATAAAATAACTAAATCAAAATGAAAACAGCAACTGTGAAATAAAAAGGAGAGTTGATATCATGTTGGTATAAAAACCTGAGGGTTGCAAAGGGCAACAACAGCGAGAGTCTAACACAAAATATAAATATGAATAAATAATAAATACACTCAGCTGCCAGGTTCTTCAGGTCAGAACTAAAAACTAACCTCAAAGTCCATAAAATGTTCTGTTTCTATGAAAACTGTCGGTTCACCTTCAGGGTCGCTGTGGAGGCTTCACTTCACTGTGTTATTCTGATAGAGGAGGCTTCTATTGTTCAGTCTAACAAAATATTCAGATACACAATCAGGTTCAGCAGCTGCGGCACCAAACAGAACCAGAACATTATAACCTCCATGACGGGAGGGTTGTTGTGTAAGACTGCAGCAGTTTTACTATCGGTGGTCTGATAAACTGTCGGCTCAGAATAAACACATGTGACTAAATGTTCACTGAGAGTTAATTAAATGAAAAGAGCAGCTGCCTGGAAGTAAAGGAATCCGACTGTGTAGCACATGCAGAGCTGGACTCGGTTGCCTTCTTCCACCAGAGGACATTATAAGCCAGCTCTGGCTCCAATGTGGCTGGCAGATTTGAGCTGAGTATCGGTTCCAGTAACTGGCGCTCGGGCCAGCTCGGGGGGCCATTGTGGAGCCATGGAGCCAGCCCAAGTAATGGCATCAGTCTGCAGGACCCTCGCGAGCCAACATGCTGGATTTAGGTCAGTGTTGAGCCAGAGACATTGGAGCTACTTTGGATGTATTTTTTATAGCAGCTACATGAGTATCAAACTCAGAATGAATCACTCAGCACAGATCTGCCACTTCACTGTAACATAAGACCGAGCCGGGCCCGGCAGAACAGAGGGTGTGTTTGTTTTCCTTACCTGTAGTGGTGGAACCGCAGGACGAGGAGGTGGAGACAGAGGAGGTGGAGACAGAGGAGGTGGAGACGGAGGAGACGGCACCGGAAAGAGACAGAAAGACACATTTTATTAGAATTTGAAAAACAGAGCGCATTGAGAATTAAAATCAGCTGCTCGATTGCTGCCAACCGCGAGAGGAAGACTCATCGGCCACCAGCCAAACACGACTAAATCTCCTAATCGACTGTAACAGCTAACCAGTCAGCATCTGGAGCCAGAGCAGCTGGTTAGCCAGGTGAAGCAGTTAGTTCGGCAGGTAATCAGCCCGACAGTCGGTACTGTTCAGGGTGGAGCTGAGAACATGAAGCTAGTTTTAGTATTCAAAACAGGACTCATTACACCCCACACACTCTGTTTCCTCAGCAGAAATGCAGCCAAACAGAAAGCAGATGTGAACGCAGCTCAGCGTGTTATTGGACGGTCGACTCGGCTTCCTGTAGGATGATGCAGCAGAATACAAAACACCTCCTGAAACCAACATGGCTGCAGCTGATCGTTGCACTTCACCCTGTGAGGTCCGGCTGTCTGGTGTGTGTCTGTTACATCAGCGAATTTCACCCCGAGGCGAGTTTGTCTTCAGTGTCACCGAAGCAAATTCCTGCACATTTGTTCAGGTTGCTGAATAAAGCGCCTCTGCCTCAGAGGTAACACAGAGATAAAAACACAAGAGGAAGTCACGGCTGAGAGGAAATATTCCTGACAGGTTATGAAAAGTGAGATATCGGCGGATTGAGTCTCTGGATGCCAATGATAATCAGCCAGAGTGTGACCATATGGCTCCGGCTAATTCACACCCTTAAATACGAGGAGTCCGACGAGGCCGGCGGTCGAGCCGTTAAATGTTATGGTTGTCATCATCATTTGACTCGGGGAAATGTGAGACTCGGGGCGACGGGAGGACGACCGGCTCCCTGGAGGGGGTGAAGCACCAAGACACCAGCAGAACAACACACACACACACACACACACACACACACACACACACACACACACTGTAACTACTGTAACAGCTCTGAATCCAAACTGCCAATTTATCTGGCGATTGCTGAGAACTCAGATGTCACCAAAAATCCTCAGTTTCTTTGTTTCTGATGTGCAGTGAGCTGAAGTGTGTCTTTGTATCAAAGCTGCCAACACTTCCTTCCTTCAGCAGCTTCAAACGCGCGGCTCAGGATGCAGATGCTCTTTAAAGAAAAGTTTTAAAGTTGTCAGAAAGCATCCAGTGTCGCTCCCCAGTGATTTGCAGGTTGAAGAAATGTTCTGCAGATTCAGTCGGTCCAGTGTTTTTAATGATTTATCTTTTATGAAAATGCCAGGAAGGACACAGTTCTGACAGGATGAGTTGATTAACTGGCACGTCTTCCATCTACATACTGTAAATCTGTGTGAGATGTCTTCCAGTTTAGTTTTTTTGGCAGCTTATAGGCCAGATGATTTACGGACTAATTGTAAAACAAAAAATGGAAATAGCTGCAAAAAATGTGCTGGAGATATTTTACTGCAACTGTGTGACACAATCAAAGAGCACCACAGCAGCGACAGCTCAGACGGGAATATTAAAAAATCCCATTTTTTGGCCAATAAAGCAAATAAGCCAACCAATCAGTGTCGCTGTTAAGGAGCTAATATATCAGCATGTCCAAAACTGCCTGGAAGGACGCGCTGGAATAAAAACAGGCTGTAGCTGCTGAACCTCGCTCACCTGCATCATCGAGGTGCCGACAGAGCGGCGGAGGTTTGATTTCACCAACATACGGTGATTTTCACCGGCATGAACACAAAACTGCTACTGTGAAATGAAAAAAAATTTAAATTAATTTGTGCATTGGTGAATGAGATATCAGATAAACATGTGTTTGTTTCTGGAAACCTCATTCAGATGACAAGCCAGAGACCACTGGCCAAGCATGAAACCACCGGACAGGACATTTTCTGACAGAATCAGGTATTTTAAGCCCAAACAAGATGCTTTCCTGAATATAAACAAGTGGTTTTGGTGTCAAAACCCAACAAGAGCATAAACACAGTGATGTCACAACTTAAATTCAAAGATTATAAAGAAACCTCCATGTTTTCTGACCCTCAGGGGGACGAGTGTCAGTGTTTGTTTTGGAGAACTCAGTCAGGTGAACATTATGAATCTCTGCATCATTTTCTTCATTCAGATGCAATAAACAAATTGTGTCATTCATTTCATTAAAGGAGTTCATTTGTTTTGTGTAATACATTTTATATCTCTAGACTTCATTCCAGTCATCTCGAGGCGCGATGAGACTCCACTCAGGATGTTCACCGTCGTTCACAACATCATCTTCAGTGCAGCATTATGTTTTAATACCATCTAGGGGCTAGCTGGTTAGCATCTCTGCAACACAATACCTAAACGTCTTCAACACAACGTCTCATTCTGTTGATAATTTGATAACATGTCGCAGCTTTAAATCCAGCTGCAGCCGTCGATCGGTAAGTCGGCTTTTCATTCAATTAATCACCAAATGTTTTGATATTTGAGGATCATCGCGAGCAACATTTTTCACCATTTTATAGATCAAACAACTCATCAATTAATCAACAGGATAAAGATACATATATACACAGATGATGGTCAGTTGCAGCCCTGCTCTGAAACAAAGATTCACAGTCTTTTCAGCGCTCACTGTCAGACATGTCTGGATGGGTTTGCCTCTCTGGGCTCTTGAGTTGAACAACATGTCAGATTAGATGGAGAAAATTAGAGGGAGGCTGCTGATTGGCCAAAACATTAACCATGAACGTGCAGATGAAGACAGACGATCATGCAGCCACACACACATCCATACACACACATTCATCACGAGGTATTTGATAACCACGTTACGCAGCCACACCATAATAACCTGTGTAAGTAGAGGTGACATAATAACCGTCATTTGTCAAAGCTAATGATTCCTGCTTGTCACTGTCTCAGCCGCTGTCACTTTAATGGATCGCCTCGGCCCGCTCGGCTGCTGACACCAAAGGTTACGCCGCTGTTTGCTGGTTAATAATGAGAGGCGACGCCGCTGCTGATGGGAGACAAACGAGCTGTGTACTTCCACTGTCCCGGCCTCCTTTCCCCCTGACGGATTGGACTAAACATCTCATGTGGAGGAGGAGCCACGCTGCGTTTGGACCGTGGTCTCTAAGGGGAACACTTCGCTCAACTCAGCTCAGCTCGGTCTGCAGAGAGAGACACCTGCAATAATATCCTGAAAACGTACGCAGATACAGATCACATTTCCTCGCCAGGTATATTAACTGATCTGCTGAGGGCCACTGCTGTGTGAGGGGGCGTGAGCAGCAGTCAAACAGAGAGGAGATGGAGTTAAATGAAAATGTAATGTACTCTTACTTCATCCAACACGCCCGCCTGCAGCGTCGGGGGCGTAGCAGCAAAGCCACAGAGGGACGGACGGTTACTGAGCTTCGATCCCCCGCCAGTTCTGGGATTTAAGCCGACAAACTTCAGCATCATGAGCCCAGTTCTCTAAAAAAACTTGAGGCACTGTCCACCCACCTCACCTGGCACTCTCAAAAGAAGAAGAAAACTAGAGAAAACAGTCCGTTTGTGGGTTACACAAGACGAGAGAGCCGACTCCGAAAGTGACTCACGGTCTCTGCACGGGGAGGAGGGGGGGGTGATGTGTCATCCTCTGTTTAGCGTTCAATAATTCAAGACATACAGAGACGAGCGCCTCCACTGATGCCTTGTTTATATGCGAGGAGTCTTAAGATAGATTTACTGATAACTCCCCAGTGAGTTTCACTTCAATGCCAGCAAGCAGGTCGTCACACTGATCAGAACGCCGACATGTCGCTTTTGGAGACACGCTCCTCTGCTGTTTGACGAGTCGAGCTTCTGTTTGCTGTGAAGCTTCTGCAGAATCAAATGAGTAATAAGCTGCGAGCGAGTAAACAGAAACACCAGAGACGCTCCGTTTTTATCAAATTTGTTGGGTTTTTTTTATTCCAGGCCGCGTTTCAGTGCTGGATGTAGCTCTTGTATTTATTTCTGTTTCCTGTAATCGGCCACTCTGAATGCTACAGCTCTGTGTTAAATTAAACAGAGTGCCTGTCATTTTCTTTATAAAGACTCGAGAAATCTTTGCTTTTGCTTTGCTCTCAGAGCAGCAGACATTATGTTTGACAAGTCGTGACATTTTTCTAAATAAGCAAACCTCGCTCCGCAGTGTTTTTAATCGGGCTCATCTACTCTGAGTTTGACACTCCGGCCTCCAAAACACGAAGCGAGAGAGCGGTTTGCTGCTGCTACATTCAAACTGAAGCAGCTTTACTTTGCTGACAATAAGTCAACGTGAGAGAAAAGAAGGAATGTTTTTCTTCAAGGTCGACCTTTCAAATTTCAGTGAACGATGAGGTTTGGTTTAAATGAAGAAAACAAGTTGGAAAGCAGCTCTGCCACTTACCACCGACACCTTGACTTCGATAACTGAAGGATGCTTTTCACAAAAGATGACATCACACAAACATGTGCTGAGCCCGTCTCTGCAGGCCTGAAGACAGCCAGTCACCAGCACTATTGGATCTTGACCCAACAAGCATGCTGGATGCTTATTGGCTCACTGGCGCTGATGGGATTAACTCCTCCGGTTTTTAAATTTGGTATGAAGGTTTGATTCCCTGCCCTACTTCTGAGATTACAGAGTTAGCCAGCGGCACAGATACATTATTACTCGATCATTTGGTGGATCAGCCTGTCGACCACTTTGGTCCAGACAACCACTTTTTAATGACTTGAAATTTGGTGCGAGCCTAAACGCTCCCAACATGATGCACTCTAAAAACCTTAATTCATCCAACGTTGAGCATAACAAGCCTTCAGAGTGTCTGAATAACACGTCTTCTCTCTGTCACCAATTTAAAATAAAACTTTGAAGAGCGCCGTAAGTGTGAAACTGATTCAACCACTCTGAATATCTCAGTAAGATTCACATTTATTGGCCAACTTCGTGTTCATGTACAAGTAATCGGACTCTGTTTTTTCTGTTGCAGTTAATGAACCCACGCAGTAATAAAAACACTGCTCTATGTTTGAGAAATCACTTTGGACACGAGGAGAAAAAAAAGCAGCAGAAAAGCACCATTACAGCAGTTTATGGAAACAACAGACGACCGAGTGCAAAGTTTAAGATCATCATGTCATCAATTTGCTGCTTGGCTTTGGACTTTTGACCTCCCCGAGCTAATTTCAGCCAAGTAACCACATGTAAACCCACATCGAGTGCTGAAAGGTCTGAAGCAGTGCAATTTCCTGCATTTTGTGGAAGCCAGTGGTGCTGCTTCGCCCCGACCGTCCTCCCACACAGGAGAAACACTTACATCACAGACGGATGGCGAGAACAAAGCCCAGCACTAACCAAGGTCAATTGTTATTCTTCAGCACAGTACTCCATCTGTGTGTTTACTCTCACACACTGTACTGAACACACACACACACACACACACACACACACACACACACACACGCGCGCATGCTAATGTGTGGGCTTACTGTATAACGCTGGATTGCAGGCAGCTCAAGGAGCCGAGGTCAAGGTTCGGCTCATCTGACAGCGAGGGAGTGTTTTCAGGTGACGCTCCGGGAGTCGAGACTGCAGGATTTTTAAATTTAGTCCTCATCTCTGGCCCCTGCTGCTGTTTTATGAATCCCTTGTTACATACCTCCACACGGCCGAGCAGCCAGAGCCACCATTTGTTATTTTAATTGTGCACCTGTAGGTCGCAGGTGTAATGGGCGTCCTGCAGCTGCTAATGTGCGTTCTGTCATCTGAACGTAGCGCCCGCCTCGCACATAAAGACAGGCCAATTTGTCTCCCGGAGGATAAATCAATAAAGGTCGCCGACCCCTTTGGAACCATAATATTTAAACATATTTAACTCGTCTTATACGTCCCTACGGGGTCACTGTGCACTCCCTCTGAACATTAAATCAAAAGTATTGGCTCAATCAGGCTCCTCATTGGTGGTTTAAGCCTCTTTAAATAATCACAACACATCAGCTATAAAGTCTAAGTGTTCAGATTGGACAGATTTCAGTTCTTTGATACGTCCGCTGGGATTTGAAGAGCAGGATGGGACGGTTTCCCAGAAGTAGTTAAGCTCTGCGGAAGCTTGAAAAGTGGAGCTCGAGCTGGATTTAAACATGTTGGAGGTTTTGTCTTTCATTTCCAACATTAATCTGCATTACTGAAACAACAGGAACAAGAAAATGATGCTTGGATGTCCTCAGACCTTTTAATTGATCGTGTGTCTGCAGACGTAAAATTGAACACAGCGTTTTAAATCTGTACGAGCATGAAAAAGCTTCAGTGAACTGGATAATGCTTTTATATTGTATCGCTGCACCGTGTGGATATAAGCAATTTCACAGGAGAGGGTGAGCTTTACCATCGTTATGACAGCGATGGGTCAGTGATGCAGTCGGGACTCTTCCCACAGGCGGCTTAAAAAAATCAGTGTGACTCATATTCGAGACCGTGGAGATTATTAAAAGCGGCGAAGTGAAGCACCACTTCAAAATGTGTTTTGAGCAAACATACCCAGTCAAATCTGTGTCGATCCTGCTCTCAAAATCTGCTCTACAACTTTCCACCAGTGTTATCTCTGTTTCCTGACAATAACTGCACAACAATCAGTCACGTCAGCTGACAACAGAGGCGAGTTCGAGTACATGCTGAGTCAGCAGCCGACTTGAGCTAACGTTAATACTCTTAGAGATGGTTGGATATCCCAAACTGAACAAACACCGCACGTATAAGCCTGTTTATCTTTTTGTGAATAAGTTAAAAGCTGAAAAAACGTATTTTTCCACAGACAGATTTAGCTTATATGTCTGCAAACTTCACACGAGGTTCTTAATAGTGCTGCTTGGTCAGATCTACTTGTTGTGTCCACATTATTCTGAGCCCAAATGATCCGATCGAAGGAATCATGGGCGCGACTTTTGGCCCGTCCTGTCACTCAAACTAGAACCGGTGTTTTCCCTGGGAACAGGACGCTAATCCTCTTCTTTCTTAGAGCGACTGGTCCGGTCTGTCATTCATTTATTAAAGATCTAGCTTGGCCCACTTCTAAATCCTTGAAAGTGTCTCCAGTGCTTCAGGTATTATAACACCTGATTCATTACGCTAATTTACGCCAAGCAGCAGAAATATCACCCATAATCGTTTCCCCGGTGATCTCCCCAGAAGGTCCATGGATAATATTTCCTTCAAGAGCATACAGAATATCTAAAGCTATGTAGGGGTTATCAGGGGTCATGGAGGCAGCTATATAGGAGCAGGGTTTTTCATCTGCATTGCTGAAAACATTTATTCTATATAGAGAAAGCTACTAGTTCAAAAAGCACGTGTGTTTGAGGAGATGATCTCACCACTCCCAACACTTTTAAGTTAACTTGGTGACCCAGTGTACATCTCTATGGTCCGTCAGTGACCTTCTGACCCGACAGTTCGACCCAAACGACCTGTTAAACATCAAACATGTACAAATCCAAGCAGATGATGTTGTTAATATCTGTGTGTAAGTGTCGAGCACTTCCTGCAGCCTGCAGCGATCCAATCTGAGCTCCACTTAAACCTGATCACCACAGAGCTGCTCGGATATTTAACAGGAGCCAGGAGGTCAGCGGCAGAGGAGATTTAGTTTGGATTTGATTGGCTCGGGTTAATTACGTCGAGAGCTCTGTGAATGTTAGTGTGTGTGTGAAAGGCCAGCTGTTATAATCAGGCAGAGGGGCGATGAACCCTCGACTCTATATCTATTCATTACTCTGTCGTCAGCACGCTGCCAAGGAAAACTTCTCCAATTCCCCTTTTCCTCCTTCATCCCTCTCCTCTTAATCTCCTCGAATCAGTCTGTCGTCTTCTTCTCCTTCCGTTTCTTTCCTCCCTTTTTCTACTTTTACATTTCATGAAACATCTCCTGTCCTTGAATTCTTCATCAGTCAACCCTGTGATTTCTTCTTCCTTCCCTTCAACTCAATCCTCCTGAATCCGTCTGTCCTGTTGTCATCAACTCGTTTGTTTATCTACTTCAAACCTCTTGAATCCAGACCTGCAGTCTGACCATCCTCCCTTCTGTCCTTTGATTTGTCTCCTGTCCTTCTACTTTCCTTACTTTCTTAAATTGCCATGCAACGCTTCGCGGCTACGCACACTTGACCAAAACTCGTGGGCCGTGTGTTTCAGGGTTTCAAACAGGGCGACTAGTTTGAAAATGGACATTTTAAGGTGGGGAATAAGCCACACAGTCATTTTAACTTGACGATGTTTAGTTAGGAGTTTCCAGAAGCGTTGCGTCAACTTTGTGCAGATGAGGAGCGGGCAACGTGACGCCCAGTCTCTTGAAACACAACGCACAGCTACCAGAATGCATTAGGCGGCTTTCTGATGAACGGTAGGCATGAAAACGACTGGAGAATTAATGCGATATAGTCATTTCAATGGCGGGGGGGAAACCAGAGCACCCGGATGAAACCCCTGCAAGCACCAGTGATAAAACTGAACTGAATCTCATCTTGCGACTCTGAAGAACATTTTTTATTCTTTTAACACGTCGCCGAGCTGGTTTCTGATGAGCCTCAGAGAGTTAGCTTCGTCTCTGCTCATCCCCAACACCCAGCCATGTCCAATTAACATGATGCAGCCATAATGTTAATTGGTTACTCAAGATGGGGTTTTGAACTTCTCACCTCATCTACATAATGGAATATGGATATCGTAACAAGTCGCCTACGTATTTCAAATCAACAGAAGGGCAGAGCTGCTGACAGATATGAATTGACCGGGGCTCTTTCCATGTGTTCAGCATAATATCACAGCTCCTTGTGATGGTTCTCACTGCGACAGGGTGGACCCCGGGATGATTAGCGGCAGAGATAATGGGAAGGCTGAAGATATATGAGGCACAAAGATGAAAGGTGAGGAGAGAAGAACAAGATGAAAGCTCTGCATGCTTTCCAAACTGAGCTTTTGAAACATACCCTCCATTCTGAATCTTTACTTTTCCAGCTCTTTACCTAATGAAGTTCAAACTGATGTTCAATAAAAAAAAAGATACACTTTCCTGCAAAGAAGCAAAAGATTTCTGAAAGTGGCTGCAGTAATTGCACATTTCCATTATAGTTTTTCAGTTTCATTTTCCCCTTATCTATAAAGTCCTTCGTGGAGTATTACCATTTTACCTTTTCCTTATTGCTTCGTCTCCCAGATGAGCTTCATCCGACTCACAAGTCTGAACTTTTGAAAGACTGCTTTAAACTGTTGGATCCAAATACAGAACCCTCCGTGATGGCCAGAACTGAATCAGAGTCCAAAAAGCCAAAGTTTACTTGGTGGCTCAAAGTAACTCAGAGGCCGTCAGCGGAGCGATCAAAGCAGATGGTTGGCAACAGTCCAAAGCAACAAAGTCACAGCAGATAAGGCAAAAAATCAAAGTCCAAACAGGCCGAGGTCAAACACGAGGGAAGAAGCAAAAATAGCAGAAAAGATTCAACTGTATTTGATTCGATATCTCAATTATTTTAATTTACATATTTACAGTACAATGATCTTAATTTATCAGTCAAATATGCTCCTGAGCAGAAAGTTTGAATGGCTTTTTATTCAGATAATTGTGGTTCTGCCTTTTCCTCCGTTAGTAGATCTATCTGTTGTTTCTGTCGTTGTAGACGAGGGTCACGTCTTAACGACGTCGCCAAAATCATGACACCAGTGGTCATACTGTTCAGTATAAGCCCCCTTTTGACCGAAACCCAGCCAGGATCCCTGTTTGTGTTTCCATCACATCTCAAGAACCGTGAAGATTACAGAAATCATGTTCAATAAAAGGATAAAAAAAAACTATGGCGCCATTTCTGATGAGATTTTCACAGGCGAGGAAAAAATGTGCCGCAGCCGTGTGTTGATCTTTGTGTTTTACCGCCTGACCCAGATGTTTGACTCGATGTGATAAATGGATGCAGTAACGCCAACCAGACAAGACGATATGGTGAGTTTCACGGTTATCATCTCTGAAGTGTGTTTGCTTTGTTTTATCTGCATCCTGACAGGGTGTTGATTTTTCATCGGGTATGACAATAAAGAGCGTCACTTTAAAAAGTTACTGCTGGTGATGTGCTCGCTGAATCAGAGGCCAAAGAAACAGAAGACGGTTTGAATTCTTGAGAAAGTAAAAACACATGAATTCGTAATGGAACCAAAAATTATACCAGGATTATTAATTCATGAGCAGAATATATCTTCTCTGGGTAGAAGGGAGAAGCAGAGCGAGGGAGGGAACATGAATATGATTTTATAATCTGCCAACATCGTACGGGCTGTGATACTGAGCTGCAGCAGTTAGCAGATTATATCTGACTTTGATCTGTGGTAGTAACTGTATAAAACAAAAAGTTGGCTGTTATTTATTAAAGAAGGGGAATGAATGGCTGCCCATGTTTTCTCAGAAGGATACCGATACAAGTCCTAACCCTCGTATCGAGCGCCCCCTAGCCCCGCAGAGCAGAGTTGCGAGGGGTAGTGGTAATTACAAGCCAAACAGAAGACCGATGTTCGAGTCGGACCACTGAATATTTTTAAGGAGGCCTGGAGACATTTCCATCCATGTCCTGGGTGTGAAATCTGGGTGTTTTTTCAAAGAGAGCTGCAGACATTTCCAGAGTTGATCCTGTCGACCCAGACCGGCTATTTTTCATGGGAAGTTGGATCATCTCCATCTGTGATCGTGGCGACCAAAACAGGGATTTTAAGCCAAACTGTGATGTTTTCTGAACCCTAACCACGTAGTGGTGCCTTAACCTAACCAGATCATCAGCACAGTGTTCAAAATTCAACCTAAACAAACAGAAAGTTGGACCATAAAGAAACGTCCAGTTTGAACTCATCTGTGGTTTTGCAGAAACAAACCTTCATTCTGGGGATCATCAGAGATCATCAGCTGCATTTATACAAACAGACGTAAACAGACATTTACAAGATGCCGTCAGTGTTCAAGGATTGTGGTTACCTGCTCCTAAACCTGACAGAGACCAGGAGATAAATCAATTATATCACACAAACCCAACTCCATGTCCGTCTCCTGTGAAGTCTGCATGTAAATACTGAATACTGTACATCACAATGGCCTGATGACGCCCTTTTTTATTCGCCTGGACACAACTGGAAAAAATCCCAGTTTCCACAAATCCTTTGCATGCAGATCCCTGTATGCTTGTGAAGTGGGGAAAGACGAGCCCTCGTTGTATTTCTCAGATATCTTAATCTCCTCTGCAGGAAAAACACCTTCATGCTACAGTTCAGTGGAGTAAACTATCATCTCTATATGTCATGTCCCTCTGATAACAAACAGGGTCGTTTCCAATGAAGGCATTAAATATCTGAACGTTTCCACGGTAACGATGCTGTGCCTCCACCCCCCCTCTCTGACTCACACACACATTAATAGCGGCTCACACACACACACACTAACACACACGCTGCATCGTCCATTTTCAGCCTGGTATAAATGGTCACGCTGCCATCTGGGCTTCAGTTTGCGTTCATGCCTGGGTGCCCCCTGTTTGTGTGTTTGTGTGTTTGTGTGTGTGTGTGTGTGTGTTGCGGAGCATGTGGCGACCATCTAATGTCGCAGTCACGAGCAGAAAATCCTTCTGCCCTTGACATTATCAACACCAGCGTTGTTTTCACTAAATTACACCAAGTTCTGGTCCGACGAATAGCACCGGCTCAGAGGCTGTTTGTGTATTTTTCTCTCTGCTGCGATGGGATTTCACCTTTTTGTTGCTCCACTGAACCCCAGAAAGAAAAGGACATGTTCAGCTTTGCTCCCTGAAATGGGAACAAATTGACAGAGACAGGGAACTGTAACGCCAGGCTGCTGTTGTGAATTATTCTTTTTTCTGAGCTGACAATCGTGTCTTAAAAAGAAATCTGAGGAGGAAAAAGGATTGAGGGGAGTCACGACTTGAATCAAGGCAGCAGTTTTGTTGCTCGAGTTTTTAAGGTTGAGTGTTGGTGACAAGCGGGAAACTGGTGATCAGAGCCCAGTTCAGAGCTGATGAAAACAAGTCCTCTAGAGCGAGGTCTGAACAAAATAAAACCTGAATCAGACTGCTGGAGCTGAAGGATCCTCACCGAACGGTCACAGGCTCAATCCCAAGACACCTCTTGTCCCCAACACTGAGCCCTACACTTCTGTTTTCACGTCTCGGTGCAGGTTGTCCCGGTACTTGTTGGGATAAGAGAGGTCAGGTGAAATGTTCGGCTCTCCAAACTGAGGTTTCTCAAAAGGCAGTGATGAGAACGCCGTTGTTTCAATGTATTATGGTTCTCTTCTGGCGAGTAGTTTGCTGATGGCTCAGGGTAAGGGTAAAACTTGGAGATGAGATTAAGCTTCATCTGTGGACCAGTTTAGCTGTGACACATTTTGCTGTGAGACTTGGTTGGTCCGTGCCTTTCCTTCCCTAATTATTTTGATGCGTGAAGCTCCTATCTGTTAGAAAAGTTCATTTTTGAGTCTCATTCTGAACTCGTCAATACTGACAATCGACCAAGTTGACAAAGATGACCTTCAAAATGAAGCCGAGCCAGCTGTCAAAGGTTGAATGTGTCTATTTGTTTGGATAAGTCTCTTTTTAATCTTTCCCATCATATGGATCATCTCCTGACCCCGGTCCAGACCCCCACTGCTTTACACAATCTGACCTCTATCTGCTGTTGTTCCTTTCGTGCAGCCCGACCGCTGAGTGAACAGCTACACGTCGTTGTGCATGAGTTGCCTGCTTTGGTCCTGTTTACTCCTCCAGTTCATCAGCAGACAGACTCTGTGATTTCAGGCTTTAATCAATCATGAAGTCAAGATAACCGGAGCATGCAGAGAGAACAGAAGTGGTTTCTCTCACAGCACAAAACATCGATAACCCACACAACATCTGTTCATACTGGCTCTTAAAAAACCTGCACGGCACTTACAGACGTCTGCAGACTGATTGCTGCTCAAATTTGTCTTGTGTTTCGATCGATAGTTTTGTTGTTCATAAAGTTTCATGCCGTCGTGAGGCTCTGCTGACGCGCTGCAGACGTGATGTTTGATTACCTGACGGCAGCTTTTACTTTGTCTCTCTGTTTTATGGGGGATTGATATCCATCTCTGCTGTTTAGTTTATGTGTTTAAAAGCCTCCCCAGCACCCCCCCCACACAGTCTTACTGCCGCCCATACATTACCAGAATTAGCTCTTGAAAATGGATCAAGCCAATAAATTTCTACTTGAGTAAACAGCCAATTACAGTGACTGCGGGGCTCTGTGTTGGGCAGCTTCCCCTCAGCATCAGCACTGTTTGTGTAGATGGAGGAGGAGGAGGGTTTATGGACGCTTCCAGCTCTGATCAAACTGTTTCATAAGAGCTTTTAATGTGATGTCGTTCTTATTGAAAGCAAATAAGTCAACAGAAAAACTAATCTTTCAAATCGAAGCACGGTGAAACTCTTACCAGCAACCTGACTGGGCCAATATCCCAGAATAACAGGATGTAAAGTCGTTATTAATCATCAGCGTTTGACAGGAAAGTGAGCACAAAGCAAGACGACAGAATCAAGAGGCGATTTAGATTTTTTAGACAGTGTAGTGCCACGATGCACTCTCAATCACAGCTTGAAAAGAAGTGTTGACAAGAAAATAAATGAATACTGAGAGCTTTTGTATTTCCACATTCAAAGCTGCATTTTTGCGTCCTTGGCATCGACCAGTGTTATTTTCAGGGGCGATACAGATACAAGTTACTGGTTATCAAGGTGACAGACGACAGATTCAAACTTTTACTTTGCAGTGAAAATAAATGGACACAAATGGACTGTAAGTACAAGTCCAGTGAAATACTGTACTTAAGTACAATTTTGGGGTAATTCACTTGAGTATTTTCATTTTCTGCTGCTCCGTTCTTCCACTCCACTTTTTTATTTGATAGCTTTAGTTACTAGTTACTGTGCAGTGCTGATCAGTGATTACTATAACCAACCAGGTAGTGTTGTAGGCAGGACGGACTGGAGACTACAGACAGAAAGGATGCTGCATCAGAGCCAACACAGCACGCATCATGCGACCATATCCACATTTCTACAATACGTTTTATTTCACGTTCACATTTCCAGTATGAGAGCTGATTTTCACATCGGGAGGTGACAAGATGGCTGCCAAGCCAGAGACAACATACAATTCTGAAAATTCTGGCTTTTGCACACGCAGTTAAAAAAATATATTGTTTTTGGTTTAGATACTGTAAACTCAAGTATGATGCATTATTATCAATCCATATCTAATGATGTCAAGTTCTTTAGATAACTGCATCCGAATTAAAAAACAAGTGAATACAGAGAAGAAACTCATCTGGCAAACTACAGCAGTACTGTGACATGAGGCATGCAAGCACACACACACACACACACACACACACACACACACACACACACACACACACACACACACACACACACACACACACACACACACACAGGCCTGTCCAGCATCATTTATAATTACAAATAGTGTTTTGAAATGTCTCTGGTGGGTTTAATGGATGAGGTGCTGACTAATTAACTACCACTGAGAATACACACACACACACACACAGAGGATCATGCATGTTGAGTATAGGATGATAGGATGGACGCACTCTGACTAATGATTTTACATCTCAACACACACACACACACACACACACACACACACACACACACACACACTGGTGGTCTGGGACGTGGGGCTGATGCTGGTTCTGTGTTCTGGACATGAATTAAAGATGACAAGATCTCGACCGTGGACGAGTGTGCGAGTATCATCGCTAATTATCATGTTTCCCCCCATCAACCCTCTACATGTTGGCCCTCGTTACTTCACGTCCTCTGGAGCGAAAAAATCACAACATTCACACCAAATATGTGATCAACAACTGGAGAGAAGCTGTGAAGGAAGACGTCAGACATGTTGGTGAAACATCTCTGTTCTGTGAGGTTTACGTCGACGACTTGAGGCTAAATGTTTCTGCAGAAAACAGCTGCAGAGTCCAAACTGAGTTCAGACGTATCTTTCAAGGCCATTTCACAAGCTGAGGATGAAAATGTTGTAGGAGGACATGGGGGGGCATGTCACGTTTTGTAAAGTAGGAAATAAAAAACAGTCGTACAAACAAAGCAGTAAAGAAAGTCACAGCGACAGGATGTTAGAAAAAAGCTTAAAAGTTCATGACTTCTTCGACTTCAACGACAACAGACACTTCACTACTCCAGGCACGCTCGACCATTCATCACTGCTCTGAGGAGGAAACCCTCGGTACCTCAGCCACACCCTTTTTCAACAAACTGGGATTTTCTGGCTCCAGCAATCAACAAAGACGGTGGGACAAGAGATGAACCTGATGAAGCTCAAAGTGACATCACAGGTGTTGCATCCATACAGCTGTTTGTCCCAACACTTGTTTTAATCCCACTAACAGCTATGTGGAGGTGGAGGTGGAGGTGGGGGCAGCAGAGGGGCAGGTTCCTTTCCTTTTTAGCCAAATGCCTGTTGGCAGAGCGGCATCTCTGTTGGCAGGCTCGAGTGTCCCGGCGGCAGGAAGGAGCTCGGCAGCTGTCAGTCAAATCGATCGGAAATTATGCCTCCTGGAGACGGTTCCTCCTGATGCCCGGCGCCCCCGTCCTCGTCTCTCCATCCCTTAACCCTTCTTATCAATCTTCTCCTGGACAAACATGGTATCATCCAGTCGATGTTTTGACCGCGTACATACGCCTTCATTTCATACCTTAAAAGTCACATTAACTCTACATGCTAAAGGGTCAAACTGAAGTTATTAATGTTGCATTGGCTCATATTCAGCTTTAATTCTTTGATATGAATATTAAGTTAAATAATCTTTATCATAAAAGGACCTGAACATAAAGAGTTACCGTATTACAGCTGCACGGTTGTATGCATCAGTGCAAACAGTCACATTTCTGTTCCTGAACTACGGCGTTTATTAATGTACAGAAAATTTTTCATCAGAATATTATGATGTCACAGAACATTTAACCTTTGACCTTTTGGTTATCAAATGTCATAACCTCATCACTTTTCCCCTGACAGACATTTGTGTAAAATTTTAGCATAATTTATAACCAAAAGTATGTTTTTGTCAGGCCACAGTGACCTTGACCTCTGACCTTTTGTTCACCAAATTCGGATCAGTGCATCCCTGGGTCACGGTGGACATTTGCACCAAATCTGAAGAAACTGCCTCAAAGCGTTGTTGAGATACGGCGTTCACAAGAACAGGACGGAAACATGGCGCCCCCGGCCGCGGTGATCGTACGGTTACTGTCTGTGAACGGTACTCTTAACGATGTAACTAATTACTATCTCTTTAACCCCACTACCCCCCCCCTTCTATCTTCACCAACCTCCCTCCTCTTCCTCGCCTCTCATCACACACACACACACACACACTCTCTCCCCATTGATTCCCTGGTTGATTTGCTGCCAGTGTCTTTGAGGAGTCCCTTTGTGGGGTCTTGCCGTACAGTGCCCTGCATTTATTAATGACTTTTACTGTCAACAGCCTCAGCCGCCGCCAAGAGGGCCGAGGGAAGGAGGGAGGGAGGGAGGACGACCAACACCGGAGAGATGAAAGGAGAGAGAGAGAGGGGGAGGCCGGACATTTAAAGATGAAAAGGAGCTCAGTCTCCACACAGCTCGGGCTCTTTATTTCTCGTGTCTTTCTTCAGATGCCACCACTTTCAGTTCTGGCAACACAAGCTGGCTGAAGCTCACAGATACAATCACTCAGACCTCGACCCAATCACTTCAATCTGTGTGTGTGTGTGTGTGTGTGTGTTAATAATCTCAAGCGTCTTGCTATGTCCTTGTGAAAAGCGTCTTTACAGCAGCTTCTCGTTCAGCTCCTGGGAGATAAAAACAGTACAACGGTTCAGAGTCAATGCAAATCATTTACACCATTGTCTCCTCGAGCAGCCGTTTCTTTAGCAGCCGTACTTCACAGGCGATCCCGTCCTTCAAGCCGAGCTGCCTCTTCAAATGGACCAAACAGCTGGTCGGAGTCTGCTCCTGCAGATGCTTCAGCCGGCGAGACAAGAGATCGTTCAAGTGTTTAAAGCTGCGTAGTGTTCGTAACTCAACAAGTCCTCAAAAAACACATACGCTTATCCCCTCTATTGGAAACACAATGTGGCTTTTTGTGCCTTTAAAAGACATAAAATCAGACGACAAAACTGATTCATGTCGTCTTTTTCCAACCCGACTCGGTGTGATTCAGGTTTGGTTTGGTACCAGACGTGCCGTATCACGTACACGTGATTCGCTTATTAGCCTCCAGTCGCAGCAGCAGGTGGAGGTGAGGCGGTGGTTGCCAAACGTCCGAGCGGAGTCACTCCACTGGATATTTTGAAGGACACCTGGAGACAGTTCCACCAAAACCAGTGACTTGGACCATCTCCATCTGCGATCGTGGTAAGTTTTTTAAATTGGTTTTGTGCCTAAACTGTGACGAGAGAGAAATAGAAAATTAAAACGAAACAAATATAAAGTTGCATCGTTCAGTTGTATCTTATCTTTGGTTTTACAGAAACACGTTTATTCTGGTGATTGTGTGGACTACAGCGTCGCTCCTGGCTGTGAGACGCCTGAACGTATCCTCCACACTTCACCATGAATAAGTTATTTTTCTGAGCTGATTATTATTAATGAATCAGTCTATATATAGTTTTTGTTTTTCATGTATCTGAAGCAAAGGGAATTACAGCAGAAAATTCATTATATAACCTTGTATTGCATGATGAATTCATCTTGAAAGATGCCAACATGAGCATCGGTTGCTTTTCTGCATATTGAAGATAGTGTTATGCTGATGGGTTTTTTTCTTAATTATCGTCCAGGTTTTTTTTTTTTTTTATACATATTGAGAAGCAAATCTGAAAACTGAAGTTTCATGAGCATATGAAGAGTGTTGGTGATGATGAGAGAAACTTTCCTGCCAGTTTGAAGCTAAATCTGATCTGAACTTTCAGAGTCGCTGTTGTTAGAAAACAGGCTGTTTTTCTTTACACTCAGGAAGATTTTCAGGTAAGAAAATCTCACTGAAGGCAAACACCAAGGAGTTCAGAAGTAAAAGTGGCTGCATTAACAAACCCCGCCTGCACATACACAACAATGCCCTCCACATTACATCACCGGCTTTAAAAGTTTTCCTCACGATCAACTTGAGCCGCTTCCCTCAGAGAATCATCTTTATTTGTGAGCTGCCTCTCCGCAGTAACTCTCCCAGCGCTCCGACCAAAGAAGACCGAAAACAGCGAGGCGAGAAAAGTAATGTGCCGTTTTTTAAGTCGGACAGATTTTTTACCCGTAAGCGCTTTGAAACTTTCTTTTAAAGAAGTGCTCACAAAAAACAGAGACGCTACTTTCAGATAAACTTCACTCAGAGCTGCTGGAGGCTGAACACCACGGTTGTTTGTCTTCTCCCCAGGTGAAGCTGGTGTAGCTGCAGCACATCCACCCGTCTGACCCTCCTGAGACACCTGATGCACCTCCTGCCATGTTGAAGGTCAGAGGAGTCATCCCGGCTCGTCGGTATTTTTCCGTGATGAAACGTTAATTCGCAGTGGCAGGACGCTGGGAGGCCTCGGCGCCGTCCCCCCGCGGTCCGTTCAGCATTACACGACCCCCCGCGGTGCTGCTGACCTCTCGTTTATCAGTGATACCCTCCCCGCTGGCGCAAAGAGCGTTTCCAGCTCAACTCAAATGGAGAATGTCAGAGGAGTTAAGAGAGTTGAGCCCAGGCTGTTTCCCCTGAGTGCTCTGCTGGACTGTGAAATACACCAAACTATGATAAAGCTCTGACTTCTTCTTCTTCTTCTTCTTCTTCTTCTTCTTCTTCTTTTCTTGCAGTTGAGTGGAGCCA
Organism: Pagrus major; assembly: GCF_040436345.1. Classification (NCBI taxonomy): domain Eukaryota; kingdom Metazoa; phylum Chordata; class Actinopteri; order Spariformes; family Sparidae; genus Pagrus; species Pagrus major. The sequence goes on along the minus strand of NC_133234.1, from coordinate 26,141,226 downwards.
CAGTGTGTGAGTGAGTCTATTTCCTGTTCCCTTCTGTCCCATCAGATGTGATGGAGCATGAATCTCTTTTTATTTCAGGACGAGCAACGATGCAGGAAAAGAAAAAAGCAAATGTTTCAGACTTTTTTAAAAGTAACACAATTCATTTAAATTAATGTGTGATCTTTAATCATTTCTTTGTAAGATGGAAGAAGAACTCAGATATTTATATATATTTCCTTGTTGTAAACTAATCGGTGCATTAACTGAATAAAAACATAATGAAATGTAAAGTACACCGTGGTTTATTAATCACAGTAGTCCATTGTTATCTCCTACACTGCATATGTTAATTCTGTTTTGCAAAAGTAATTGGGTTATCTGTCATCGACCTCCACCAGCCGAAAATAACTGAAACTACAGAAACAACACGCAGAACCAACACGACACACCATGTGAGTATAACAAACATTAGTACAATTAATGTTTCACGTTTGTATACGTGAAAGTTTATTCTTTAAATGTCTTGTTTTCCATTTTTTTTAATCTTTCTTTATCTTGTTTCTTCTTCATCCATCACCCATCATCTTTATTCCATCTGCTTCTGACTCTTGAACTGCTTGAATTTTCCCACTGGAGGATAAATAAAGTCTCATCTCATCTTAGATTCAGTGACTGCATCCAAGAAAATAATAAATTACAAACAGAAATAAATCAGAGCTCCCTCTGGATTAAGCTCATCGTTCCTCTCAGCCTTTAAAATCAAAACACAAATCAGACCTCTAATAAAATCCATTAAATGAAACAGTCGGCTGTTTTATTTGAACAAAGTAAATCCGGTGTGCTGACGATGACCCGCCCTCCCCTTATGTTGCCATTTGAGGAATCAGAGCAGCAGAGAGCAGAGTTTTAGCTCGGTCAAGCATCACTCTGTCTTGTTTCGCCCTCTGAGCGGAGCAGAAAGCAGCGGGCCGCCCACGGCACAGCGCTGGCTCTGGTGTGAATGTGGCGATAATTGGCCTTCTATCCACTTCAGCCACTGAGCCAAACGCCGGCGGGTCGCTCAGCCAGCCACCTGTGGTGCATTATGGTCCACACTCAGCTCTAATAAGAGCTAATCCTCTGTGATGAGCCCCGGCCCGGGCCCTGTGTCAGCACGCATCCTCCACACAGGCTGCGTTCAATGACAGGGGATGTTTAGACGTGTTACAGGTGGACCTCTTTCCAAACGCATCCTCCACACAAGCTGCGCTCAATAAGGAGAGAGGGCAGCTTTCTAAAGATGCTACAAATAGAAAGCAAGCTAGGTCAGATCAATTTGGGGCATGTTCAAGAGGGCTAATGCTATCAGGAGTGTTGGGTATGTAAATTAAGCAAGCAAAGAGCAACCGAAGGTACATTTAACAAGAGTAAAGGTTGTTACAGCACATTTGTGCAAGTGCATCGCTTCAACACGTGTTGGGCCGAAGCTAAGATGTGTTTCAGGGACTAAATTCTGTTGGAGGGAACTCAGTTAGAGACTAGCACTATGTGTAGCATGTTCACAGGTGAGAGGGGTGGAGGGGCGTGTGAAATGAAAGAGAAGTGGAGGTTTCTAAGAGGCACACTTAATGCTGAGGGGAGACGACCTCTGCTGTTTAAATGTATCATGGTCCTTTTCTTTATAACGAGCAGAAAACGGGCTTCACTAGTTCTCTGACGTCTCAGTTGCTAACTAGCTAGCTTGCTAACCTTACGTTGTTAGTGCTGATTTGTGCATTTTGACGTATACCAGTGTTGCAAGTCCAGCAGTGGAGTTGCTGCATTGAGAGCGTCCCTGCTCTTCTGTCTCCATCACATAAATGTTAATGACATTATGATAATACCAGAGCTGGAATCACCGCAGCTGAAGACGCCATCAGAACGTCTTGTTGCATCCGATTACATAACGCCATCGACGACTCCTGATGATGCATGAGGGTGAATGTGAAAATGAGGGGTTGAGCCATCACGTCAGGGAAAGATCAACTGAGGGAACATTTAACAGGAATTATTTAGGGTAGGTATTATTACTGAAGTCTCGCTCTGTTGCAGGACCGTCTGAGGTCGGCGGGAAGAAAATCTGAGTTACTTTCGAGTCAAACGCTCTCAGGAGTGTTCACATGTTCACATTATGTAAGCAGAGAGATCAGCCAAGGGCACGTTCAAGGAGAGAATCGTCCTCGAGTCAGACTCATGCCAGCCCACACACACAACACTTACAAGTGTTCAGCGAACGTGAACCTACAACTGGGGAAGTTTCATGGTGATATTGACGTCAGGGACACATTTAAAGTTAAATGCTCTCAGCTGCATGTGCACCTTGTGTTGAACATGCAAACTGTCAACATCCTCAACAATAAGATGTATTTTTATATGTTGCAGATAAGCACTGTAAAGCCAATGCAGATCCAATTAAGGCACATCAACACATTTCCAGTGTGAATCTGCTGCAGTCAGAGCTCACGTCACCAGGGATCAAACTAACTGGCTGCATTTAATAAGTTAACTGTTTAGAGAAGCTACATGTGTGAATTAATCTGAGATGGTTCATTCAACTGAAATGATGAGGTGAGACAATCAGAACGTTTCAGGGCGATGAAGTCAGAACGGATCAGCTGAGGTGCATTAAATAAAGCTTCAGATTGAGCTCAGAGCTCAGCAGAGACGAAGCTGCTAAATGAAATGTTCTGTTGGAGCAGCAGGTGTGAAACAGGATGACACACGCTCTCTGCTGCGGTCCAACTCGCTGAGGTGAAAGGTTTCCAGCAGAGGAAGCGGGTCACGCACTCGTCCTGGAGCGACGGGTGAAACGATTTCTACTGCGACGTTTTTTTCACCCTGACGGTTTTATTAGCTCACGCTGGAGTGGCAGATAGAAAAATATGTCAGCAGGTGTCAACAGGCTGCGTTCAAGGTGATGTTTACACCTTGGCATTTTTAATATGTGGAGGAGATTTACTTTTTTTTCTTTCTAGGTTTGACATCGGGGAGCACTGTCAGTCAGAGGTGTGACGTCAAGTGATTTCTGAACAGCCGATATGAGAGCGAACAGAATATCATAAAAACACTTTACAGAATGTTGCATTGATTAAATTAAATTACGACAGTGTGACAGAAACTTCAGACATAATCGGTGAATACATGGAAAGCTCACCTTCTTTTTCTATAACGCAGATCTAGCTGCTAAACAATCACTGTTACGATCCTCGCACACGTCCGAAGTCTGTGACGTTACGATGTCACAACTATACAGTCACCACCCACAGCCACGCCCCCCAGCAGGGCTGTGGTTGTAAAAAACACTGGCAGTGCTGATATGGAAATATGGTGGGAAGTGCCTGCTCAGGCATGTAAGAGCTGACCAATCAGAGCTGGAGGGGGGGTCTTAAAGGGACAGGCATCTACACGTTGAGGATGAATAGAGGAACTGCAGCAATGTTGTATGAGAAAAACAATGTGTAAACAGTAAACAGCTAAAAGTAAAGTATGAACCTGAAAATAAACGTAATGCAGAACCTTTACCGACGAAACAGTAATTAACTGAATACTCAGTTAATAAAATGTCACCAGTCACCAAAATGTCAAACATTTCTTCAGCAGCATCTCTCATCAGCACAACACCAGAGAGGTTGCACGGGTCTTTTAGTAGTAGTAACCGAACAGCATAAAGATACTTTTCATTACACTCATTTTTCTAAATAATGAATCAAAATATTTTAAACTTTTCCCGGCGTCAGTTTTAAATCTATAGACAAGAGCTGCCATTCAAGACAAACTGTCAACACAGAGTCCAAAAACAGATCAATCATTTGATTTCTATATATTTTGGTTCATACTTAAAACTCTTCTGTTGTATTCTCACTCGACCCAGGAAACACGAGGAAAACATCATGGTTTGTCTTAAAACACCTGCTCCTGTCACCCACTGTGGCTGGAAAATGTCCCGAGGTCTCGTTAAATACCTCCAGTGGTTTCAGGATTACAGAAATGTTGTAGAAATGATAATATTATAGTTATGAAACAGGGACTGAGCTGCGTCACTGCCTTCATTAGACCACAGTGTGTGCTCTCCTCCTGTAGATCCATCAGGTTGAGATTAAACCTCTGAGTGCTGGTTCCCTCCAGTCATGCAGAGACTCCCCAGCATCAGCTCAGGTACCGTCTGGAGGCCCAGGTCCCCACGGTGATGCGTGGCACCGCGGGGGATGAAAACACTTCCTGCTGCCTGCAGTCCCAGCCGTCCTCTCTGGAGGTGCACGGCAGCGCTAAGCTCCGTAATGAAACTCTGTGATTGTTTGTCACAGTCGGCTCGCCGAGGTCTGATCCATCCTGATGGGAAATAAGTCAGAAGCAACCGGGGAGCAGTTTCACAAAAATTGCAAATTTGCATTGAGCGAGAGGAAGGTGGAGTTATTGAGGTTTTTTTTCCTCCATCTTTTTATTTGTTTGTTTCACTTGTTATATAAGAAAAGATGAAGAGGAGGGAGCGGCAAAGTAAAATAGGAAAGGCAGCATAGACAGATGGTGAGAATGGGAGAATAACAGAGAAACGGGGCAGACAGATACAAATATAAAGACAAAATGATTGATCGAACAATACCAAGGAACCAAATCTCTCCATCAGCGAGGTCAGACACTGATGTTCAGCGTGAAGTCTGGCTCACAGCTGGTGTTCATTCAAGTTCTTCCAGACTGGTGAAAAACCATTTCTATAAGGCGCCGGGCTCTGTGCGCCGGGCATCCACGCGTCGAGGCAACAAACTGACACTGAATAAACACAGAAACTGAAAGTAAAGAAAATTGTGTGAGAAAAGCTCGTTCTCTGACTTTTAGGCGCAGAGCTCCGCTCTCTTACTCAGGTTGCTTTTGATTTGTTTCAAACGACCCGACTTCTTTTTGTTCGGGCTGGTGTGAAAGCTGTCAGTCAAACTGGAGGGCAGGCACACGGAAATTGCTAAAAACAAAGAGCCGTGCCTCGTTTTTATTAAGAGGTCACAGAAACTGGACCGACCACAGTTACTGTGATGGTAGAAATGAGATTTTAGTCTCAACATGGCTGACATTACATATTAAATAATAACGAAGGGTTTTCCGTTGACTGAGCACAACAGCATATGATCATGGGGGTTAAACCAGAGGTGTGTTGTGCTCGTCTGCTACTCAGGCGTATGAAGCTATTCAACTGTAAAACAGCAACCACAAAACAACTTGCTGAATAAAACAGAGAATGTTTGAGTGTTTATAACATCAGCTGTTTAGGAGACGCATGTGTTCATGGAGGTAACGGCCATTAATGACTTAATGTGTTCATGGCACTGTAGACCGCCCTCCATGTTACTGTGGGCACAGGAGTCGTAGGTCCTCTTCTAGACTTCGGTAAACACCTGAAGAACAGGTTGTGTCTGATCCGTTAAATGGAGAAGTGTTCTCATTTAAAGCATTTACAAAAGTACGCTTGGCTTTTTGTTTCCCCTCTGGCGATCAGGCAGCTGGAGGTCAGAGCGCACCCGCTGCTGCTTTTTAATTTTCATATCTTTAATTTTTCCATCCTGCTGAAACACCAAATCCGGCTGAATGAGTGAAGAGCCGGAGAAAGCGAGGGGGGAGTCGAGCTGCGAATGTGCTGCGTGTTGAGAGGACGCATGTTTACCAGATTGTGAAGCTGCTTATGTCAGGGATGAATAATGGATGAACTTGTAATTATTAATCCTGCTTACAGTGGGAGTGTGGTGTGGTGGAGCGGTGGGACTGCTAAAGGCAGGACGGAGCACCAAGAAGCAGCGTCTGACGGAGCCGACGGAGACCAGACTCGACAATCTGTGTGGAGCAACACAGATACAGTTTGTGTCTGAAAGGAAATAATTCAAACTTTAATCACTGGGATCGGCGGTAGGCTGGAGAACGGAGGGTAAATGCAGACGGAGACGATTCAAATCCCTAAATGATTTTACATTTAAAGGCCTTATCTCCTCTGAGTGTGTGTGATACTCCTGTCCTTCAGTGTGTTCACCATATCCTGATCTGTGAAGCTGTGAAAAGCTAATTAGAGGGTTTCACAACATTTGAGGAGTTAATTTCCAAAATGTTTTGTCTCTAGTGTAGAAAATGTGCTCTAAAACATACCATTACTGCGTCAAACAGGGACTTTAATTGCTGACAATTAGACTTGCAGAAACATAAAACGTGACTTTTTGCTCCGATGCTGCACACATCCGCTAATTACAGAAACACTTTCTTTTTTTTTAATTCTCATCTATTCTCACATGAATTTACACCAAAATAACCGCAGGTATCTCTGCCTGATATCTCATTGGTTAAAACTTTTGAATTATTTATCCTCGATGTTTTACTTTGTTCTGTCGATGATTTTAAGACGAGGAAGAAGCATTAATTACAAGACTAAACCTGAAATCTGACAGATTTACTGTTGGAGATGTAGCTTTGTTACAATCTAACAATAATGGTTAAAAATACTGTACATGAGTTTAGAAAGAATCACGGTGGGAAGCTGCTGGTTTGGCCGTCCTGGTGTTATTTAAGTCATTTCCCCATCAGAAATATGACCATATAGGTCGACTGTTAAAGCAGCTTATTACGACCCATATTTACGTTTCCTCTAGAGGCTGTCGTAATTATTCTACAGCAAAGGAGGAAGTCAGGTGACGTAGTATAAAGAGCGACAGAGTCTGCATAAGGAGTCTTTGGGTTTTGGACTGTTTCGGACCAAAGAAGCGTTTTGAAGACGTCACTTTGGACTCTGGGAAACTGTCACGAGCCCAAAATAATCATTAGTTGCGGCCCGACCCATGCACATAAATCAGAAGTTACATCTAATGGTGCATCTCGGTTTATAACTCATTGTGTAACTCGTTGTTTTAAGGTCGACTGTGGCAACAAAGCACGGAGCGATCAGGCTGAGTCAGCAGCCAGCCGGGTCACATCCGTCACATCAGACACCCAAACAAATATTTCACTTCCTCCACTTACAATGAGTCACATACGCCGCCATAATAAATGTACAGTCAGCAGGAAAACACTCCACTTTGCATCAGCATGGTATTAACCTGAGGGGAGGGAGTGTAAGTGCACAATAATAGTTTGTTCACACCGAGGTCAGAAATGAGCAGAGGAGTCAGAAAACAAGTGAGGGGGCGAGTGAAACCTGACTACACATTAAAATGATTTGGTCCCTCGTGGGCCACCGTAGACGATCAGTCGAGGCCACTGGAGTTGTATTCAAAACCTGGCAACAACACGTGCACGTCCTGCAGGACTAGTAAATGTCAGTGAGTAACATTTTGACCAGATGAATTGAATTCATTCCCTGAACATCTTCATGGCATCGGCCCCTCGTCCCTTGAATTTGAACTAAGAAGACATTTTTGTCAAAAGAGGACAAAGATTTTAAAAGGACAAGGAGGTATTTTTTGTGTTGAGTTCAGTGTGCCTTCAGGTAAATTTTACTAATTCAAATTAAAAGGGAAAATGTGTTATTGTAAACTGAACCAACGGTGACATCACCTATTGAGTTTGTGGGACCATAATTTACTAAATGAACATCACGCTGTGTTGAAGAAGACTTGAAACTAAAGATCGAGACGATACGCTCACGAGGAAACTGTTTACTTTGGTAGTAAATCAAGTGAGAAGCAGGCTCATTTTCTCATAAGCTTACATGCACCAGATGCAGACATAGACGCAGCCACCGTCCATCGTTTCCGACTGAAAACACGACAGCGCCCTCGTGTGACCATGGCAACCACAGGATCCACACAGGTGATAACGGGGCCAAAGTACTCGGACTTACAAACATCTTTACAACCAATGAACAAAGTAAAGACTAACATCAGCTTAGACTGTTAAAATTGTCGGCGCTGAGCAACAAACATGATGTTTCCTAACTAAACGTGTTGAAATTTAAATTCATACTTCCACAGAGATAATAACTAGCAACTCCGTCTGTTGATGAAGATCACGTGATATGATCATAAGAAGATACTAGAAACAGCTTCAGTCGCCAACCTGGTGAAGGCAAAACAGTCAAAAAGGGAAATAAAGCGCAGGATATTAAAGAAGAGTTAAACAAAGATAACTCAACGCAGATTCATCCAGCGTTGATGCAACAAATTAAAAAGCACTTATCTACAACACCATGTAATCATTTTAAATCTTACACTTCACTGTGAGCTGTCTTTGCAGAGTAAATGACTCAAAGTCTCCAGAGAGAAAACAGAAGGTAAACTGAGAGATTAAGTTATTTTTCTGCAGCATCATTTGATGATACACTCCGATAAAAACAGCTGTTTTCAAAATGGATGTTTGGCTTTTGTGAAGAAATGGTGGGTGATGATAGCTGGAGGTTTATAACAACAATAACAGGCACACTATCTGGAAGACAAGCGGCGGCGGCGGCAGCGGCGGCGGCAGATAATGGCTGACAGAATCTATTTACTGTACATGAGATGTAATATCTTCCAGCTCTCAGCAGGGGAATAATTTGAGAAAAAGCCAGAGATTAAGACAGAATGAGAATGAAAGGAACAGAGAGAATCAGACGGAGAGAAATGGAGACGGAGAGCGAGGCTGAGCTCCTCGGTGTGTTTCAGTCCACATTGTTTTCACTTTTAAATGCAGCAAAATGCAAATTCGGCAGGGAGGAGGGAAGACAGAGCAACAAACGCTCCCCGAGTTCCTAAAACCGTGTTTAGCTCCGGTGTCTGCTGATGACTCATATTCTCTCTGAGCCACGAGGGAGAAAACACACATTTATGAAAAAAAATAGAGGAGCGAGTGTTTGTGGTCCCCGATGTTAAAAAAGCTACAGATAAAGCATTTAAACAAAAAACCCAATTATCCGAGCTCTGCCTCCGATAATGGCTGTCAACAAGCACTTAGAGCAGGCGGGATCTCGGGCTGACTATCAGGCTTCAGGCAGCTTCAGCATCTCATGAAGGAAACGGTTCAGAAACCAGATAAAGATCTGAAACACGAGGCTCCGTACACGGTTACATAACTGCACCAGTGGGTGATGTGTAAATGGTTTACGGTAAAATCTGTTTGGGTTTTTAAAGACAGAACTACTGGCATCAAAAAAAAAATGGAGGTGGAGGCAGCTGCAAAATGGCAGCCAAGTGTCTCAGGCAGTGTTTCAACATTTGTAAGAGTGAAATTATTTGATATTTTCAATGAGGAGTCAATGAGGACACAAGTTTTTGTGCCTAAACCTTAACCAGACCCTAAACACAGTTTGTTTTTGAGACAACTTTCCTCTATATGGACTTTATCGCTCTTGATGCTACTTACCTGGCTTCCTCCTTTGCTGCAGTAATAATTACTACGGCCACTAGAGGTCGTCACCTGACAAGAAACCTAAATAGTGGTCGTCATAAGCTGCGTTCATAGTCGACCTGAGTGGTTTCTTTTGGGCCGAAAGAAACGAGAAGTCTCAAAATATCTGTGGTTTGCACAGCATTTACTGAATAAAGAAAGAATTTAAGGCTAAAATCGAAGCTGCAAACATGAAAACACGAGTAGAAATCCAAAGTTTGCACAAAGATAAACTGTTTGAATCAGTGGGATAAACTTCAGCTCCGACCGAATGGAGAGAACGTGAATAATGAGGCTACTTTCCTGGTGAGCGTGTTCTGATAGATCTCTGCAGCGCGTCTTCATTGAATTCAAGTTTTGATCCGTCCAGCTGAGTATTATAAAATAGTGCACATGAAATAATCATGAACTACAGGAAACAACAACAGACAGAAGAGAAACCTGTCCGCTTGTGATTTGACAGTTGGAATCTGAACGAGATGGAAAACAAAAACACAAAAAAATTAAGTTTTCCCTCTCTGTGATCTCAGGTGTCACGATCCCTCTTAGTCTCAGGTGTGCAGCTTCACAAACATCCATCTCTGCCACGGATGACTGCGCCGTGACAGACAAGACAAGCAGACATGTTGTGTGGAGGAAAGAGTCGGAGCTGCAGTGAGCAGACAACATAAATGTCACCTCACAGTTGGTCCTCAGCTAATTGGGGTTGAGGTGTTTGTATCACATCTGCTGCAAATAACGAAAAACAAGACAAAACTCAGAATAAGAAAAAAGTTTGGAGGTGATATCTAAAGTTATTTCACTTGAAATGTCAAAGTCAGGGAGCTCAAGGGTCGAAGACAAATCAACTAGATATACAAAACTACCTTCATCTTCTACCCCACTTCTTTTTCAACATGAAGACATGTTTCAAAGGCTCGCAGTGATCTAAGAACTGTGTTTCTGCCAGTTAAATAATGATCATTATGACATTCAGATTGTGCCAACCTTTTCTTCTTCCTGCCATTGTTTGAACTGAATGTGATGTATGCAGTTCAATAGAGAAAATGAGGCGGTGACACCGAGGCGTTCAGGGAGCCCACACTAACTACGGCTGCCCTCATTAAACCGTGAGCCGCCCTGGGTAAAATGATCCGACAAATGGAAAATGTTAAATGTTAATTCAATAAGGAGGCCAATAAAGACCGATATTCAATAGCTAACTGCCGGCTCTGTTCTTCTCCACTGCTGTTTATAAATGTTAAACACATAAAGGAGCTCCGGACGCACCGGCTGGAAGACAAAAGGCTGTTTAAACACAGGAAATGAAGAGTTTTCTATCTCTATCTTTAGTTTCACCGTCTGTAATCATCACTACGGCCGTCTCCAGATGTCTCCCTCTATGCAGATGATACGGTGGCCAACCGCTGTGAAGTGGTGGTTATCTCAATCAACAGACTGCATTCACACGGCGGCCATTTTTCTCAGACATCTCGCTCAGGGTGGGAAGCTCAAATGTTGTTAAAGTATTGAATCTGATAAATTGTTTTGTTGTTTAATGTCACAGCTTCCTGATTGATCACCAACTGAAAAAACTATTTATATTGAAAATCTGGAGGGACACGGAGCCGTATCTCAAGGTATAACAACATATTTGACAGGAATAGCCTGTCAACACATATCGTGGACACTGGTGGAACTAAGTCTGATGTTAAAATGTAAAAACTTTGCTATGTTAGCTCATGTTGGATTAGCACATTTTTTTCACCTTCCAAAGACTAAACACTCAATTAATTAATATAGGAAACGGTTGAAAAGTCAGACGATGTTAATTGACGACAACGAAAATCATTACTAGTTGCAGCTCTGTGATCTCCATGTTTACAACTGGAGTGTTTACATCAGCAGAGAACGGCTGAATGATCACAGAGCTGCTGTCGTGACGTATTAACACGACAATATATTACAGCAGAGATCATCTGAGACAGGATCGCAGCAGCCGTCATTACGACATCATTACATAAGTACTCATCATGTGGGACCACACCCGTCTTCGAACTCGGCCTTCATTTTGATCTCGACTACACGTGTAATGTTTCGTATCTCCAGGACAACATTTTACCATGATGACACACACACACAGACTCACAAGGTGAAAGCGTTACCAGCTGATGTTGTCACAGCCAGTAAACATCAGTGATATGTGGGTTTAATTACCTTGAAAGACAGACTTTGGCTGACATGAGCCTTTTGTTTGTGTTTTTAACTCCCGTTTGACTAAATGTAGCACGAGGCACACCTCATCTTCACATGTATGTGAGTGAACAGCGTTGACAACACGCTCTGACCTCATCACAACCCACGAGCTCACACACTGAGCCTCCATATCAGCCCACAACAACATACTGCAGTGTGAGGCCGACATGTTGGCCAGACGGTGGCTCTGCAGGAGAGGTCAGGGGTCGGCCTTCTGGGCATCACAACAAGTTTGACAGAAGTCAGTCCATTAGTCAAAGTGTTTATCAAGTTATAATGTATATTTTCTCCTGCACACCACAGCACACAACCTTTCAGTGCCTTGCTCAAGAGACAGATTTAGCTTTTTGCTCGTTCTCCTTCCCCTGTTGCACTCTGGGAATCCTCCCCCTCCCACGAGCGCTCGTGTAAATAAATCCTCTGCGGTGTCGTCTCGACTTTGTTTCCTCTGAGGTTGGGCGCCTCTGTTAAGCCCCGCCGGCGCTTTATCTCGCACGCACCGTTTGTATTTGCTGTTCTCCCTCCTCTCCCCATGTGGTTTATCAATTTTTATTCGCGAGTAAATAAACTCTGAACTGTGATCCCCGAGCAATTCAAATATTCACTCTGCTGCCGGGCTTTTGTTGTGCGACATGCTACCCAGACGCAAAGTTCACTTCAGAGGCCTCCTCGCTCTGCAGAGAGGAGAGAGGTGAGGACATCTGTGGAGGGAAAATACTAATACAGGTCTGCTGATGAATGTGTGTGTGTGTGTGTGTGTGTGTGCGTGTGCGTGTGCGTGCATGTGCGTGCGTGTTTGTGTGTGCGCGCATTTCAAACAGTGACTTTGCATCAACATTGAACATACAAACACTAAATCAATGATGTGTGGCACCATGCAGGGAGCAACACACCTGACATGTGGTCAGTGCATGGATGTACAGGTGTGTGTGTGCGTGTGTGTGTGTGCGTGTGTGTGTGTGTGAGACAAAGAAAGAACTGCAGACAAAAATATTTTTGCATTCATCACTGATTGTCCATATGTCTGCGCGCGTGTATGTCGACTTCGAAGCACTGGGTTTGTGTGTGTGTTTGTGAGTGTGTGTGTGTGTGTGTGTGTGTGTGTGTGTGTGTGTGTGTGTGTGTGTGTGTGTGTGTGTGTGCGTGTGCGTGCGTGCGTGCATGTGCGTGCGTGTTTGTGTGTGCGCGCATTTCAAACAGTGACTTTGCATCAACATTGAACATACAAACACTAAATCAATGATGTGTGGCACCATGCAGGGAGCAACACACCTGACATGTGGTCAGTGCATGGATGTACAGGTGTGTGTGTGCGTGTGTGTGTGTGCGTGTGTGTGTGTGTGAGACAAAGAAAGAACTGCAGACAAAAATATTTTTGCATTCATCACTGATTGTCCATATGTCTGCGCGCGTGTATGTCGACTTCGAAGCACTGGGTTTGTGTGTGTGTTTGTGAGTGTGTGTGTGTGTGTGTGTGTGTGTGTGTGTGTGTGTGTGTGTGTGTGTTTGTGAGTGTGTGTGTGTGTGTGTGTGTGTGTGTGATGAGGGGCCCGTGCACGTCTCAGGGCTCTACATAATGGATGAATTTGCTGCAGCGAGCAGAACAGGCCGGGCTGGACTCATTTCAAAACGCCTCGAACGCTGCTATTTATACAGAGAGCTGGAAGGACTTCAGGAGCAGCAGGCGGAGGAAGAGGAGGACGAAGAACGGAGGGGGGGTGGGCGTGCTCGCCGGCACAGCAACACCACCGCCACCTGAACGGCACTGGAGCACCACCCAGGTGCACGTTTACTTTGAAAGAGCGAGAACTACAGCCAAGATCTAAATCCGACTTGGCCGGCGGTTTCCTCTGCAGATGGAGCCGACGTCTATTCATTCATGTTAACAGTTTACTGCCTCCTCTGTTCTCTGCTGATGGAATTAAAATGTGTATTTTTTATCATCTATTTACTCGATAAAGGTCACATTTACTGCAAATCCTTAAATAGTGATCAGAGCCGTCCTGTTTCAGTTGAACAAACATTTACATTAACTGCAGAGACGCAGAATCGTTCATCATCTCACATTTAAAGTGTGAAGCCTGATTACTGACCCGCCCTCAACACTTCCTCCATGTTGTTTTCATCTGTCAGGGACGATGTGCATGAGTCACGTTGCTTTATTCACTAACTAATTCCAGTTTCTTCCACTTTACCATCAGTTTCCACTTCCTGCGGAGCCATTTTACACGAGAAGCCTTCCAGCTGACCAAAGCGCACAGGTCCTCCCTGTTCTGGTCGGCCTCTTAGCCTCGTTTCCACAAACAGCTCACAGCAGTTCAGTTCGTTACACGTTAGCACAATCATTTGTTTGCGTTTCCATTGTTAAAAGTTGTGGACGTACCTATCGAACCTCTCCATCCATCCCATTCTTGGTTACCCTTCTGTTAAGGTACACAGATTGACCTCTGATTGGTCAATAAACGTGGGCTTCCTGTCTTATCTCGCCGTCTTTTGTCTCTGTTCATGCTCATGTCGTATTGTGTGTGGTGTGCATACAGGAGTGTGTAGTCGAGCGAGTGGGAGACGGTGAAGACGGTGAGCAGTGAAAAAAAAGGTTTGTTTATATATATGTATATGTATATGTGTGTGCTGTCAGCCTCGCAGTAAATAAACAGTACAGGTGACAGCGTGTCAGTAAATAAATGCAGCAGCTTCTCAAGAAAAGTCTCAGCTGTTGTTTCCTGGCTGCAGGAGAAGTGGAAGGGTTATTGAAGATCTGCAGAGGGAAAACAAAACACAGTGTAGCTACGTTAATTACTGCTGAGGTCAACAGTACTTTGGGGGAAACAACAGTTAAGCCTGTGAAATCTACATTAGAATGAATTTACCAACTGATCCAGTCAAGTTCTGTATTAGTGAATGTCGGCAACAATTATTATCTGAGATTTAAATATCTGCTTTTGTTGGAGGCAGACACAAGCCCCGACCTTCACACAGAAGCTGCTGCTATTCAAAGCTTTTATTCTTTAAACTGTATAAAAGCTGAAACATTCAATAACTTTCTGCTGTTTGAAATATTTTGCCTCCCTGAACTCTTCTGTCTCATTGAGCTTTTTTAAAATTTATTCCCAAACCTCCCTCAGATAGAAAACGCATTGATTTTTCAAGGAGGTTTTTTTCTTTTATAAAATTCAAAGATTGGATCAGAAGAAGTCTCATTAACGGTTTGATCTTCAGTCAACAGGCATCTAACAAAACCTGGTGGGGTTCTTACGTGTGCATTAGGAAGAATTCAGGTTGAAAGCATTAAAAAAAAAAATAACTGAAAGTATAAACAGAGTGTGAAGAAATAGCAGTTTTGACATAATGATGTAACTACACTTAGCATGCTAACCAGCTAGTCCAAAGCTCCTGTGCTAGCGGTGTAAACACCAACACTCCTCTGGTCCCCGAGCTCCCAGTCTGTCCTGCTACCTGCACAGCTAACTCAGCTAACTAGCTCACGGCAGCTACAGTGCACAGCGGTTAGCGGTTACTATGGTGATATTACATACTGCACCTTTAATATCAAAGCTAATTATTCCCCACCTCTTTGTTCCGGGTCGTGGACATTTCAAGGATCTAAACTCGGAGCAGCGTCTGTCGGAGAGTGGATGACAAATGAAACATCGCTCACTGAGCTGATGTGTTTCACAGACGGAGAGGGGAAACAAATAACGGAGAATAATAAAGCCACAGTCAGTGGGTAAAGGGATTGGCATGCTAATTTTAATCACTTATTTAGGCGTCGGATCCCAGAGGCGCGTCGCTGACAGTCGGCAGCCCGAGCCGCCGTCAGAGCCTCGTTTCTTTAATTTCACATGGTGGTGAGGAGTCACAGAGCTGTTTAGATTTGTCAACAGCGACGATAAGAGCACAAGAAAAGGAATAAAAGAGATTTAATGAGAGCAGCACAAAGCACTCAGTCTGCTGTTCAGTGTGAGAGATCACAAAGAGACAATATGTGACAGTCTGTGGTGTTTCTGTGAGATCTGTCAGAGTTTGTGAACACCAGAGGGATACGATGTGATGTGGTTTATTCATCTTTACATCTGATGCTACTTTTATAACTTTAAAGTATCAGATGGCCTTTTTTTTTAGACTTAGTGAATTCATTGTTTTAAGGTATTTAAAGGAATATTTTCATTTCCAGTTTTCTGTCACAGTTTGGTTTTAGAAAAGATCATAGTCCGGATTAAATTAAAAAATATTGCCGGCGTCTCTTCTGGTTTCACACACACTTCGTGGAGCTTGTTGCGACGCTCTCTGTGGACTTACAGTCATACTGAGGGTTTTTCTGAGGCTGTGTGGTTCCTGCAAGATGAACTGAAACTGGGCTCTGGAGCAGAGATGTTTGTTACCTGCCCCACTGACCCGACCTTCACTACACTTCAGCAACACACACAAATACACACAAATATCTGTTTCTGCAAGCACTTTATGCCGACACACACACAAACACAGGCTTTGGAGAGTGTGTGAACCTCATGGGGATGCAGACGGGATGTGGTTCTGATACACATCAAAGAGAATATGTTTCACTAGTAGCAGCGAGCATGCACGCACGCACGCACGCACGCACGCACGCACGCACACACACACACACACACACACACACACACACACACACACACACACACACACACACACACACACACACACACACACACACACACACACACACACACACACACACACACACACACACACACACACACAGATGCTGCAGACGAAGACAATCATTTTTTCTTCGATGGCCAACTTTTCCTTCGTGGACCTGAAGTGTCACTAATTTGCAGCTGCGCCTGTTCATCGTCTGACTCGTGTATGTTTGCATGGACACAGAAATATGACTGTAGTTCGGTCCAGATACTAATGTGAGTAAATAATGCAGCGCCGGCGACATCATGCTCTCAGCTGGAGTCAATCTAACAGGAGCACCAGACATGAGTCCGACTCTACTGGGATGAAGACAGAGCAAGAACCACTGTGAGTTAATTCATCTTTTGTGAGTCACACAGCTGAATATCTGAAATGATTTTAAGGATTGAGGACTAAAAGGAAATCCAGATCTGATCAAATTCATCACAAAATGCCATGTAATGTGTTGGTACTGCTAACAGCCAACCTGAACTGCTGTTCCAACATGGACAGCTCTGGTTTGATGTCAATCCCAGCCTGCATTTTTGACTTCTGAGGTAAATTAAACGATCCATTAGTCCCCAACATCGACTGAACACCTGACGATGCTCCACAGTCGAACAAACATCATGAGGAATGACTTTAGCTTTGCAGGTAAAACTGTGAATGAATCCTTCTACCAGATATTGTACATGATGTCCTGCATCTGTCACAAACACAAGGACAGTCTGAAATCAAAGTATCACACGCTCAGGACGACGCCCGCCTCATCAATTTTTTCCATCCTTTCAACCTTCACTCAAAACTCTGTAACCTTGCTCATCCGTCTCTCCCTCCGTCTCCTCTCGTCTGTGGATAACCAGCGAGGACAGTAAACTCAGGCTGTAAATTGTCCTGATCACAGACAGAACAGGGCCGTCCTTCCCGACTCGGCTTGCTTGTAAACTTTCAAACAGGCAGCTTCGTCTGATAAGGTCGTCCGCAGGGAACAGTCGTCGCTTTAATAAGTCATCGACGCTTCATTCTTCCACCTTCCATTAAAAGCTCCTGCAGATCTGGCTCTGTGGGGGGAATCCATCAGAGGAGAGGAAACACAGACAGCAGCTGATACAACCACAAGAGCAGCGGACAGACCGCAGAGATTTCTTTTCCACATTCTTCCCACCTGCTTATGAATCCAACAGATTTACTTGAACGAGTTCAGACATTTCCCTCTAGAGGCTGTCTAAAGGCATCGTGGGAAATATAGTAAATCGCTAACTCGAGGGGAAGTAAATGAGTTGAGCTCGAAAAACAAAAAAGTAAACTTCAAACTGAGTGACACAGCGCTGTGAGTGCCAGGACTGTTTATCCTCTGCTGGGAGATGGATTTTTATTATCAGAGGTAAGATGCTGATATCATTTCCTGCATTACAGGTCGGACTAAGTGTAGAAACAAAACCTCAGCTTCCTGACAGGAAGAGTTCATCACCGCACCGGAAACTGCCGCTGACGTTCAGGTTGGTGGAAGGAAGTTCAAAGATCATATCTGCATCTATTACATGTGTTTGTTTCAATAAAGGGAATCAGACCTGGTATTAACATCCGTCCTCGAAGGCCATCAGTTCACACCTGGCTGTAATGTACAACACTGGAACAGACGGACACAACATTTATTACTCAAATAACAAAATGTCCTCAAGTGTAACGTTTGCCAAATTTACAAGAAAGCCCAGATCATCAGGAATTCATCAGTGACGCATTTTTTCAAGGTTTATAAAGTTTCTCTTCACTCAACAACTCACTAAATTGTTGGAAGAGTTTGTTCTGTTGGGTGCTGAGATGCACTTCAGATAACAAACTGACACTTTCAATAAGGAAAGAAAGAACTTCAACAACCCTCAAAATTGTGCAAATTGTTAAGGGAGTCTGGTGAGGTTGTGGTTTCTAGTTTAATGGTTGGATCAGTTGAAACAGTCGGTGTTCACAAACATTATTTGCCTCCAAAATGTAGTGGAGAGTAAGTATAAAGAAGCAGAGGATGGAAATACTTCAGTAAAGTATAAGGACAAAATTGCACTTACGTACAGTTACTTGAGTAAATGTACTTAGTTATCCATCACTGCTGACAGGGACAGAGTACAGTTCACCTCCAAGCCGAGCATGTTTTCCACGATCAGTCCAAACTAACCCGTCACTTCTTCGATGTTTAAATCTAATTTCCTGCTGGGTGCCTCTGTGATGTGATGCCGCCCGTGTCGCAGGTTAAGAGTCTGAAGCGCGTCGCCACGGCTGACGAGCAAGGCATGCCCCGACTGCAACAACAACAACAACCACATCAGCCAAACGCCGCCACCGCCTCCTCCCCGGTCCAATCTAATGTTCAGCTAGAGTGCACTCCTGATTTCATTTGCCCTGCGCTTAGCTAGCGTCTGATTAATACAGTACATGCCAAGCAAAGGCCAAGAGAGAGTGAGACAGAGTGAGGAAGGAGGGATTGTGGGAAAAATTGAGAAGGGAAGGCGAGGTAAGGGAAAAGAGAGAGAGAGAGAGAGATTGTTTATTTTTGGATTCCATTTTTATTCCCTTATACGGAGAAAACAAGCTGCAACAAGAAGCCCATTACAGTTTCATTCCCAGCAACTTCCCCGAACTGTGAAATCTATAAGCCAAGAGTTCAGAGCAGAGAGAGACGCGGGAGGAGAGCGAGGATGAGAAATTAATTATTTGGCGGAGGCGTCACGGTTCATTTGGCCCAGAAAAGGGTGTACATGGAGCTGACGGTGCACCGGCGTTCATCACAAGGCAGAGAGAAGGAAGACACAGACGAATCATTTTTATAACCACCTGCGCTGCCTCGTTCAAATTTTCATTTCATTCAACTTGTAATCACACAAAAACCAGGTTGAGGATGTATGAGGTGATAGAAGAGGAGCAGAATTATAGCAGTCACTGGATGTGAGCGCCTGCTGGCCTGTGATCCAAAAAAACGCAAAAAATTCAGAAAAGCAAAGAGTCGTCCTTCACCGCCGCGCCAACGCCTGAAATAATTAGTTTTGTTTTCACAGCCCAAGGTGAGCAGAGCGAACCATGAGGTAAATACATATTAGAGCCACAACGCAGGAGTGAATAGCACTTTTCAAATAAATAATGCTGGACGAGCGGCTAAATTACATACCTTTGTAGTAGATTCCAATTAATACCTGTTGGCCACCAGCAGAATGAGGCGCGGCTGCATTCAGACAGCTAATGTGAGCCAGCATGCAGGAACAGTGATTACACACCTCCGGCTAACGAGGGTGAAATGTGTTTTTTAGCACGCAGATTGAATTCAAACCGACGGCCTCAAGGAAGGTCAACAGATCGACACTTTCTCTCACTCTGTCAGAAACTTGGCTCGCTAACATTAGCTCGAAGCCTGAGCACCGATCTTGGAGTACAGTAGGTCGAAGGCAACCAGACCTCATTCATGTTTCCACTTATTTAAGACGAGCCACGACGTCTGAACAATAAGATCTTCAACAGCTGCTTTTTTTACAACTCAGTCACCAGAATAAATTATTAAATTATTAAACCACCGATAAGTTTCTTTATATTGCTGCGTTTATGCTCTGGTTAAGTTTCAGGCACAAAACAACTTGGTTAGGGTCCAAAAAACATCGTGATTTGGCTTAAAATACCTGGTGTGGTCGCGGACAGCACCTTTAATATCAAAGCTAATTATTCCCCACCTCTTTGTTCCGGGTCGTGGACATTTTTTTTCTGAATGCTAACATTAGCTTGATGCTACGATGGTCTCATTGACAGGTGAAATCCTCCCCTGATGTTGCTGTTTTCTAGTTAGATTGAGAAGTACAGTTGGTCAAAAGCAACCAGACCTCATTCGTATTTCTACTTATGTAAGACGAGTCATGATTTCTGAGCAGCTGCTTTGATCCCCAAGTTCACCACAAGAACCTTTGGGGACGCTGCTTTTAGCCCCTCCACCCCAAAATATGAAAAAATAACTTTGTCTTTAATCATTTAAATTGGTCTCGGTGGATCGTTTTAAACAAGTCAATTAACAGTCCTGAAATACAAAAGCTCGGCTCTTTATTGGAAGAGTGCAACTCGACAAAAGGGGCTAATATGTGTTCTGCAGCATGTTGTTCGCTTTAGGGCTTAATTAGTTTGACCAAACCCAAAACACTGAGGTCATTTTTAATCCAGAAATATAAAAACCAAGAAAAATGACTCTCCAAAATACTTTAACGGCAGCGCAACAACATTTCACTAGCATGTCTTGGAGCGGCGGTAATGTCAGTGGAGGAGAGAGAAATAAGAGCTAACCAGCAGCTGAAAACTGGCAAATTAAGACTAAATTTCAGAGCCAGCAGCTCTGGCAGGAAGCCAGTCATGATTTACTACAGAAGGATGTACCTGGCTGGTAAAATGCTGAACGTGTTCTGGATGACAACAGAAAAAACCCTCCAGTTTCCGGCCCTGACTTCAGCCGTTTCTTACTATTAAGTGGAAAATTGTCTGTTCTGCAGTGCGCTGACAAGATGCATCAAAGTCCTCTCAGAGTCGGCTGTCTCTGCCCGGTTCTCCCGCTCTGACTAGTGGACTGGTCAGGTAATCGGTAATGGTAAAAACACCCAGCATCCTCTCAGGCCTGATTGTCCCCTATTGATTTGTGTTGGAGGGCTTTAAATGAAATGCCACTAGAGCTGAAGCCCTCGCTCGCCTGAACAGCAGGCTACCTCCGCTGCTGTCACTCAGGAGCTTGCCCCCGATGGAAATGAATGAACTGGGGGCACAAAAACACTGCTGAGGGCCATTAAGAGACGGTGATGCACCAAAGATTGTGACACCAATAACCGCCTTCGTCTACTTCCCATTTGTCCCACGATCCACCCCTCTGTCACTGCTCAGACTCGCTCTTTCTCTCCTGTTGGCCTCATCCCATGTCCTCTGCTGAGCTCCAGCTCGGCTTTAGAGCCTGTTTGAACCAATGAAGGTTTAAATTTACAAGGCAGACTCATTAGATCGTGCCCTCTGAACATGTTCAGGAGGTCTGAGTTGGTTTCAACATCCTGGAGGTTAAAGTTACACAGACACTCTGATCACTGAGCTTAACATGGTTCAAATTATTGGCTTGGTTACGATCAGTGTTCTTGTGTGAGCACGTCTACATGACTCCAGCTTGTTTTCTGGCACAAAGCAATTTAACACAGTGTAAAATAGTTTACCATTATTACTGTACCGTTCTAATGACTAAGTACACATAGGAAAAATCTAAGTACTGACCCGGCTTATTAATACTGCTGCTAAAGACTCTACCGAGACAAATTAACACGAATCCTCCTACGATTTATCTGCAGTTTGTCTTCCCTCTGTTCAGCTTCCCACTCTTCTTTAATATAATGGCAGAACTGTTGAAATCAATGGGGATTAAACGGTGCCAGTGTCTAAACTGACCATCGAGAGGTCGCCGAGTTCACTGGCTCTGTAGCAGTGCCACCGCTGGACTGCTGCCACAGCAGCGCTACGTGTCAGCCGCTGAAGCCAGGCTCTGATTTAGAGATTTCCAATACACCAGTAACACACTGTGCTATACTGAGAGCCTATTACAGCCATAACTCTGCATCAGCAGCCTTCAGGTGCACCGGTGCACTCTGAGGAGGTGTAGAGACGACTGTGGAGCCGAGCGGGATGGAAACCCAGCACGACCCCAATGTGTTTGGATATGTGAGCGGTCAGCTGCTGGAGTCCTGAAGGAAAGACCACTCAGTCAGTCAACATAGTGCGGTGAAGGCACGGGCAGTGAGGGGAAATACATAAGAAATGTGTTTATAAGTATTTAATGCTATTAGTGCGTCAAAGATGCAAAGACAAGTAGTGACATTAGAATAAAATATGGAGTCTGTCATAGTCATAAAAGTGCAAATACAACAATTAAGAGAACGATCGCTCATTAAGTATTTCAAGGAGAGAACATGTTCAGTGCAGGATGAATTCATTTGGTGGATTCAGCTATAAACAAACAGTCATTTGTGGATTTCACTGCAATCTCAGACTAATAAAAGAGTCAATTTAAGTCAAGTTTGTTCATTTTTCAAACTCAGAGGCGATTTAAAATCAAATTAAGGCTGTCAGTAACGTACAAATGACAAAAACAGCCTGTGAAACGCTAATCGGAGCCACAGGTGAAATGTGAGCTTTACGGATTATTAGCCTCAACGTCAGCGAACGTAACTAAATACATTTACTCGAATACTGTACATATCATTTTGAGATACTTTTGATATTTGATAACTTGCTGCATCAGAGCCAAAGTAATGCAAACATGAAGGTTGAACTGCAGCACAAAGGATGCACTTCCGCCATCGCGCAACCAAAACAGGAAGTGGCACTGTTTTCCCCGGTCACTATCCCCGGGTATCTGAGGAGCAACTGGAATAACTGTGGAAAGAAACAGATGGAGGAGGCGGAGAAGGTGAAGAGGGAGAGAGATAGAAACTGAGATAAAAGAGGAGTGAACGGATGGAGACGCTCCGGTGTTGTGTCACAGTCTGTTCCCCCGTTCATGTGTGTTTCCTCTCACCAACGGGACTTGAGACGCTTCAGAACCAGCATCATTTCTACTATAAGTAACAAAACCTGCAGACTTATTAATACAACCGGCTGTTTTACTGCCTTTTCACAGCACTGAGATCAGGGTTTCTAGATCACACTTGGATTATTACGGTTGCTTTTCTTGCTTTGGACAGTTGCCAACAGTAATACCTCAGTGAGACACAACAGATTACTATTTCCACATGAAGTTGTTGATATTTCAGTACATGTAATGAATATACTGTACTTGTAACAATTTGAAATCAAGTCTTTATAAACCACCTTGGTTAAAAAAAGAAAAGTATAAAAGAGATAATTCATATATAATGTACAGTATAATATGTTTTAAATAGTTTGAAGCATAAAATCTGCATTAATGTCCCAAAAACAGGTTTAATTTCCTCTTGTGTCCTAATTACCCGTCCGCTGCCTCTTCAGTTTTATCCCCTCTCTAACTCTGTAATGTTCAGGACGTAACCACAGTACTGCTGAAGTCAATAGGGATTAGAATTAGGGGCTAAATTGACCGTCCAGAGTCCAGCGACTTGAGCAGAGGGCTGGCGGTGCCACTCCAGAGCCGGTGCCAGACCAATTAGAGGTGGAGGAGGGAGTCGGTGCCTGAGGTTGGGGAGGTTGCTTCGGTTTTAATTACACAGTAAAATGATCCTGAACGTCCCTTAAGAGAGTCACTGCGGT
Source organism: Pagrus major (assembly GCF_040436345.1). Taxonomy (NCBI): domain Eukaryota; kingdom Metazoa; phylum Chordata; class Actinopteri; order Spariformes; family Sparidae; genus Pagrus; species Pagrus major. Next base: position 26,117,730 of record NC_133234.1, on the reverse strand, counting down.
GTCACGGTGTTGGAGCCTCGCTGGCCTATGAGCAGCACTTTATACCCAACAAGCCGAGGAGGAGGAGGAGGAAGTGAGGAGTTGCTGATTCTCCATTTAGACTTAATGGGTAAAGATGTCACCAAGGACACATTACACATTTGTTTTATCTACTTAACCTTTATTTAACTGGCTCGTCCTACTGAGATTAATGTCTTGTTCAAAGGGAGACTGAGTGAGGCCAAGAGAGCAGCGTGGAGACGGCCATTAGAGCTGCAGACAGGCATCAGAGCTGCAGACAGGCATCAGAGCTGCAGACAGGCATCAGAGCTGCAGACAGGCATCAGAGCTGCAGACAGGCATCAGAGCTGCAGACAGGCATCAGAGCTGCAGACAGGCATTAGAGCTGCAGACAGGCATCAGAGCTGCAGACAGGCATCAGAGCTGCAGACAGGGCAATAAAGAAAAAATGCACCAAAGCAAAACTACAGATCACAGACTCACAGAAGATCGAGGCAGCGTTCACACCTGCAGCTCAGGTCCATACAGCCTGTTTCAGGGCTCAGTTTGAAATGATTTCATACGAGCTGTTCCTGAACTAACACCGACACTGATTGACATACTGTATATTCAGAGCTGAAACACTGAGCGGATTTATCGATGTGTTAAATTCTTCCCACATCTTTGTAAACTGAATATCTTTGGACTGCTGGTCAGACGAAACAAGATGTGTGTGTCATAAATATTTTACCTTGCAAGGGCAGCTAGATCGAGGGATCACGTGATCTCGTTAATCCAATCTTTCCAGCCTTAAAGTGATGCGCTCGTAACCGAACACACAGAGATCGACCAGGTAGGCGTCCTTTGAGGAACTAGCACTAGGTGTGACGACCAGCGAGAGAAACAGCTGTTCGTTTAAAACAACAACGGCGGCTCCTCAAGAGGTTAGCGTAGCTGCTGTAGCATCAGGTATATCAGAACTGGAGAGCAAAGAACGACACTGAAGACTCCAGCTAGTGGTAGCTCCCTCCTACTGTTGATCTGATTGGTTGAAGCGATGGACAGATGTTTCATGAAAGGTCGTTGAAACTAAACGACTGTGGCTTCAAACCAACATCCTGGAAATTATCCTTGTAATGTTCATTGCTCTTTGCCACCTCTCGCTGGGGAGGGGAAGTATCTGACTGCTCGTCTGATCTCTTATGTTTTGCTGAGGAAAGAAAAGGCCTGTATTATGTGCCTCAGCAGCAGGTTATCATTCATTTATGTTTAGTGTAACAATTTTTACTTGCATATGACCTTAATAACCCTGAATATATCAACATGCTCCTTTGTTTATTCAAGAAAAAGAAGACAATGTGAAAAACAGCTACAAAAACAAACTGCCAAAATAAAATACAGTCAATTTATTACAACTTAAAGACACATTTTGATATTAATATTGGAAACCCTGTTCAGGTGAGTCCGGATCACTGGGTGGATGATCAGTATGAAGGCTCTCTCTGCTCTTCTAGAGGCTCTGTGGCTCTAATCCAACCAAATATCTGAGACATCAGATGGTCACAGTCCTCCAATTATGAACCGTCTCTGACTCAAACCACAAGCTTCTGTTCACCCGACGTCACCTCAGTAAAAGAAGCCTTCCTCTAATGAGTCTTGTGTGTAATCAGAGTAACACCGACCGCGTCCGTCTCCTCCACCAGCTTGTTTGGATGCCGTCTCCACAGCAGCTCCATCCCTCTCTGACCCGTTTATCTTGTGAATCGCCCCGACGTTCATTCCCTTAAAGCTTTTTCTCGGTGCCTTTCAGCTCCAATCTCCCGCAGCAGCCAATCCCTGAGCTCTGGTGACATTAGTGCTAAGCCTTCCTCTTAATGCCTCAAAGAAGCTGGAATCAAGAGTACAGCAGCCATCGAGGAGCCGCTGTGACCTTCAAACTCTCTTCTGAGAGCGAGGACGCCGAATCGCCGGGAAAAAAACAAACAAGGACTTGACTTCACTGAATGAGCTGATTAGGAAACATGAATCGTAGGATACAAGATGTATTACTCGGGTGCTTTGGAGAAAGAAGCATGTTAATAAAACAAAGGGTTAACTTCCTTATGGAGAGCAGCATGAGGCAACTATTATGCTCATGGCTCAGGCTACAAAGATGTTAAACTGCCTTTAAAATAGGGACGTGTGCGATTCGTGGGCGAGCTGCTACTCCACAAAAAATACGAGTCAGTTAGATCTAGTGTCAGTGTGATGGGGCCACAACCGAGCAAGATACACAACTTTAAAAGGTGTAGAGCTGAGATCAAAATGAGAGTTCGAAGATGGGTTTCGTCTGAGCAAGAGGGCCAGAACCAGGGCGGTAGGAAGTCGGAAAGGGAAACTGGCCCCCGACTTTACGGCCCTGGACCACATTTGTTTTAAGGTTATCAAACTTTTAAGCTTTTAGGCTGAAGGGGGTTTTCGATGGTCTCATGGTGTTGTGTGCAATATTTGTTATGTGTAATTTATTGTTGTGACTGACGCAGCTGGTGCTGTTTTGTTTTATGTCGTTTATTTTAACTGTAACTCGGAGGCATTTATGTGCTCAGCATTCGAGTCCAGGACAAATTTCCCTGTGGGGACAATAAAGTATAACGTATTCGTTAGGTTCCCAAACATTCCTGTCCACCTCGGGGCAGCTGGTATCTCTTTCACCTCGCCTGTCTGTCTGTCCGTCCAGGCTTTATTTAGGACTTATTTGACCTTCACTAACGTCCGCTGTGGTCATGGCTGGCGGCGACAGTGAAGCAAAAGACTGATAAAGAGCGAGAAAGAGCTTCCCTATGGCATTTAATTAGCCTACACATAAACAACAGGTGCATGCACAGAACAGTGTCGACAGCTCGACCCTCCACGAGCACTCACAACTGCTGCACAACCAAAACAACAAAACTAGAAAAGTATAGAACAAAGTCATGGCTGCAAGTCTGAGGAAAGTCCTCGTGAAGTATTCACAGGTTTTTCTCACTGAAGCTTCGGTGAAAATATTGATCAACTTGACCAACAACAGGAACAACAAGCACATGAATAAAACGCCGGCGCTGACTCACGTCACGTCTGGATCGCTCTGTGCACCCTGACAATGAAGTTATGTTCTTTTTGTCACCCACCAACACGCCTCTGACAGCCAGACAGGCCCGCAAACAGCAACAAGATGAGACATGGCAAAATGTCACAACAAATGTCTGCCACCGTCTTACAGCAAACTGTGCCTCACAATGAATTATTCAAAGTGCTGCTATTAAAAATTTTAATTAGCCTTTGCTGGAATGAGTCTTCCCACCGAGGGGTAATCTGGGCAACCTTTGTTCAGACAGATGGCTGCGGTAAATTGCTGTTTGGGATTTTTGTACATTTTTTAAGCATGTATGCAAAATGATTAACATTAAAAAAAAACAGCAACTCTGCCTGTCGAGGACTTTGTGAAGACTCAGTTTTTGTTTTAAATCATTCTGATGGGAAAAAAAGTGTGGGGTCAGGTCATCCCTCCATCTGTCGCTGCAGATTTGGGGAAAAAGGCCAAGTGTAATATTTTGCTATTGTCGACGCTCAGAAAGCTGAGTCATGTTGACTCATCTCTTTCTCTGCCACTAATCTGTTTTTACAGCTATTCAAAAAGCATAAACAGCCATTAGATGCAGAGTTTTTAAGTAGCAGCTCGCGCTAACAGTGAGCAACATCTGCTGCTGAATCCCTGCACTGTGCTCTGTGTAATTAATACTTGCCCTCTGCCACAGCTCCCACACATACAGTCTTATCTAAACGCAGTAAACTTACTGAGAGCAGATTTACACATCCCACAGATGATTAGACTCGGCTTGATTACTTTTATGGTTTTGTCATGCATTTTGTTCTTTTTGGTTTCTGGTCACATCCAATTAGTAAACACGACTGGTTAAACAGACGACTCCTCGCGTTTATTTACAGGAAGTCTGTGCAGAGAAAACACGTCCAGGCGTTCAGTCTGAGCTGCTGCTGTGTTTAAATCTCCATATCCACTTTTTATCAGTTCGCAGATATGCTTTTATCCCAGCTATAAAAAATGTGGATGTGTCACCGGAGGCGTGATATTATCTGACATCCCGATGCATGTAAATGTCATCCCGTTTACTGTTGGTTTTATGTATCGTCAGCTATTCTCAGCAGCTCATTACAGTTTGTTCCTCTCAGCTGTGCAGCACGTCTCAGTCTGTCATGAACAATATTTGTCTTCCTGGCTGTGCAGTTTTTGCAGAAAGCTTCACTGGAGATGATTTTTCATGAGATTCATTAGAATTTGAGATGCAGGTCAAGTCTGAGCGGTCAAATATGAGCTTTATTTTGGAACTGGTTCAGATCTGCACCTTTTCAGGCAACTTCTCGCTTATTAAAAGAAAAAGTTTGCTGAAAAAGTGAAAAATTCAGCCATGATCTTCTCACCTCGCATAGAAAAGTGGCAAGCATGAACAAAACGCTTCTCCCTGAAGAAGCTGCACATCTGAACTCTTGGCAGCACAACACCACTTTCCAAAACAGCTGGAGAACAAAGAGGAGAAATGTCTTCATGCAGCTCGTCCAGTGTAATCACAGTGCCCAGAGTCCCAGAGGTCCTAAATTTATTTGAAAGGACATTATTTACCTTAGACTGACACCATTAACTGCACATTGAGAGTGTAAAGAACATCTTTTCAGATCAATGTCTCCAGCTTCTGCAGATGAGCTGTATGGAGACATCTGATGGTTTTTTTGGTTGTTTTTTTTTCATTTGAAATCAAGTCCTCAGCTGTTTCAGCTGTTTAAGAGAATGCTGCAACTCTGTTTTACTGTGAAGCTCCAGAAATGATGACCGATTTACATTTTTGGCTGAACTGTTTAATCACCCAGATTCTTCCAGGGGCAGATGAACAAACCCTCCTGAATCAAACCGTAATGAGGACACAGTCCAGCGTCAGCATGTGAGCACAAAACCTGACGCTGCAACAAAGAGAATAAAGTGGAGGACGCGTAAGCTGTCACCGCTGTGTCTCTGAGCCGTAAAGCAAATGGACAAACAATGCTACCAGGTTAGCTGACGTAAGCACACACACACACACACACATACACCACGTTGGCTTTGTAATTATCAAAGCGTCGCTCGTTAGACGACGACAGTGAGAGCTTCTCCATCTCGCTCACTGACACGAATCAAAGGCGATCCATCACACGGACCCTTACAGTGAGGCGAGCCGTGCACAAATCAATATTGATGTGCTCTGATTTACACAGCGACACTCCTGGTGAAATATCTAATGTGACGGACATATCATAGCGATCGATAATCATTTCGCTGAGTGACCTGCTGGGAGAAAAGTGTAAAGCCCCGATCGTACAGACACAGCCGGCTGTTAGTATCGACACACCGGAGGAATTATTCAGATGAATCTGTTGGTGATGATGACATTTTGATTACAGCTCCACTGTGTAACCTGTTGGGCCTCAGTTTACCATTAATCCTTCAGAGTAGCTTTAAAATGAGGTCAGGAATCTGCAAACAAGACTGAGAGTCTGCAGCCACGTTACTGACACTCTGAGGCTCACTGAAATACAGTGTGTGCAGTCCAGATCCAGTTTTGTTGTTGTGGTGAAGTAAAGGAAATCACTGGCCAGACGGTGATGTCACTCGACAACTGGACAGAATTAGAAAGTGCAGCTGGTACCGGTGTACTGATACTGCAGAAAATTAGTACTGTTTCAAATATTCAGTATCAACATGAAGGATTTAAAGGCAGGGACGGTGATTCTAGAGGAAGATAGTCGATTGTTGCATCTCGCTGAATACCAACACACTGGGTTAAACGTGAAAGTCTGCAAATATCATGTCGAGTTATCCAGGTTGTTGAGATATTTCAGTCCACATATTCTGGCATTTTACAGACTGAACAACTAATGGATTACTCAAGATAATAATCAACATGACAACGAAAACATCTGTTTGTTGCAGCGCTATAAGAAATATTTTCAATGTTTTAGCAAAGCTCGTATACAGTCTGCATCTAATTAATTAAATGACAATAATTCATGTAATTTCTGAGGACAATAATTTTCAGTTTAACTGTCAAATAATTTCAGTGTGTAAACGGACAAATGCAGCATTTCCAGGGAGGCAGAAGGAAAGAAAGAGAGGTGGAAACATTTTAAAAGATAAAGGCAGAGAAAGAAAAGGATAAAAATAAAAAAGCAAAGTTACGAGCAGAGAGAGGAAGTGAGAGGAAGAGGAGCTGCGACATCGGGATGGATGATAACGGCAGAGTGAAGCACCGCACTCAGAGGAGGAGAGGCAGGAAAAATGGTGGAACGGGGACAATCAAACAAGGAGAAAGACAACATGAGAGGGAAATAAAAGCTCGGTGATAGAGAGACTGAAAAGAAGAGTGAGTCAGCAGGATTTCAAGAGCCTGAAATAAAACCTGAGAAGTTTAAAAAAAACAGAGCGGTGACAGATATGATGGGCCAGAACCGGCGAGAGGAATGAGCACGAGCCTCGTTTTCATCAAGCACCTCGCGGCGGGGGGATTTCCATCAGAGCTGCCGGTGTGTCGCCGCCATCAGGTCATCAATCTCTCCCTCTCTTTTCTTTCTTTCTACAAACCTCCATCACTGCTTCTCCATCGCTCTCCTCCATCCCACGGTCGCTCTGTTGGTCGTGCGGTCCTATAAAACCCTTCAGTCTGATGAGGCCTGATGCCGGATTGATTTTCAGATGGAGGGAGTTAATTTTAGATCGACGTCAGAGTCTGAGCGAACGTGAGAGAGAGCTGTAAACGACAGGGAGTTATGTAGGTTGGTGGATCGCAGGGGCCAGCTAATAATTTCTGATGGCTCTCATGGTGCAGTTCAGCTCCCAGGATGCATCGGGATAAATGTGATTTGTCGCTCGGTGACAATGATGTGAAAAAACATGGAGTGATCTGCATGCTTGAGCGAACGGAGGTACGCAGGGAAATCCTGGCTTGATGTGCAGGATGACATCTCTGATTTTTATAAAGTCTCAGAGGAACAAGGAGCTAAATAATGGAGCGAAATTAGACACAGCTGGTCCGGTTATTAACAAGCCTGGTGTTTACATCAAATTGTCGAGGGGGAAAAGCCCAGAGCATGGTGGGAAATTACCAGCAAGCCACCTGCCAGAATGAGCCCGTGTCACTACTCAAGTCTCTAATTCGTCCAGTTAGCTGGTAGGAAATATAAAAACAGACGGAGCGCTGCAAACTTTGAACTTCCAGCTGTAAAACATATATTTTGTACCTTGTTTAGGTTCATCGTTCTGCACCGTTAATGTAAAATGTTTCCGTTTCTGCTGCTGCTGTGGATTTCTTAAGGCTTGTCACTGGTAGAAAACGAGATAATAATATACAGTAAAATGTTTTCAACACTACCCAACAACAAGTGTGCGTTATGTGTGTTATTACAGCCTTTCTCTGCAAAGACACTTTTCAAACTCCACTTATGTTTCAGGGCCGACAGAGTTAATGCTCGTGTGCGATCCAAGCCGCCACTCACTGCTGTCAACATGTGGCTAACACCTGTGAATGAGAAATTATCAGCGATGTGTCAGCGGTTTCTGACGACCCAATAAGTCATCCCTCAGCCAATAATCGTATTACTGTTATTCATATAATTAATCACCATCTGTTAAAAGCCGAATGTGATTAGCTGATGGTGACGTGCCTTCAATTGAAGCCGGCGCTGAATAATCACAGAAAATCCAATAAAGTCAAAGTCGATGATTGGCGTTCCAATCACTCCTCCCGCCCCGGGCCGCGGGAACATTAATCTTTCAGTTCACGCTGGGGGATTTTGACAAGGGATTCCCAACATGAGGCTTTGGAAAAGGTCCCCTATGGAATAGTTTCTACACAGTGCACACCCTTTAATCCAAATCAGTGTAGAAGCAGCGGGAGGGAAAGTGTTTACAGCACGGGAGATCACAGCAGGAATCAAACCCTCATCCATGGCAGCGTGTTAATGCTATTCACTATTTATTAATCTCCGGAGAACACTGAATCTTTTCAAACGCAGCAGTGTGAGTGCTCTGTCAAATACAACACATGAATATTTGATCTTTGATTCGATTCTTCAAAATGCAGCGAAATGCAACAGCATCAAACCACGGTGTCAGAAACATCCGGAGAGGTGAGCCGACAAACTCCACACAGGAGGAAACAGTGCAGCGGTCGGGACTGTTTTATATCTTCAGTGGTGAGTTCATCACATGTGGTGCAGCAGGACGGTTTATGTGGGACTGATGACGGAAGACTGACCATCATGATTTCTCAGTCAGATCGAGTGGAGGTGGTGTAAAACTGCGATCACGTGTTCAACAGGAAAATATTAGCTGCTCGATGGGATCGTTTCTCTCTAGTTTGAATAAATATAATTATCTTTTGCAACCACCACCATCAGTAATAAACCCATCGACAATATCAGCTTCCACGACGAGACTCATCAACCAAAGACTCCACCGTAACCATCACTACCAAAGACTGGGAAATGCATCAATTAATACTGATGCAGCATCTTTTTAATGACCAATAACTCCAGACTACAACTCATTCAAAATAACAACGAGCTGTTTGACGGTCCTGGGAGTCGAACAAAGCCAGAAACACAGGTGTTGTTCAGAGACAAGTCGTGGGTCCGTCTTCAAATCTGTTTTATTATTAACAAACTTCTTCTTCTGTAGTATTTCCAGCAGATCAGAAGCCTCACACGCATGTGAAAACACAGATCTTACTTTGTTTAGTGTCCATGTAAGCAGCTACTGTGACTCACTCGTGTTTTTAATAGTTTTTATACAACAATAGAGGTCTGTCAGGCTCAGCACTTGTTGGTAAGATACACTCATTGTTGGTTTTGGTCTTTTCATTGGATGTGTTGACAGTAGAAAATATAATCTAACGCCTGCCTTCTTTGTTGCATCTCCACTTTATTTATTATTGCTTTGAATCTGTTTTTCTCAGGATCCAGATTGATTTCGATGTTCGTCACACGTCCTACATGTCAGACTCACAATCGCACAAACTGACTTCTTCACTCAGGAACAGCAGGCGAGAGCAGCTTCCATTCACAGCCAAGGAAGTGAAAAGTGTGAATGGCGGGCGCCAACAGCGGGACTACGGATTGAGACTTTAAGAGTCTTACTGGCACCGAGCTTATCTCCAACCTAATCCAATTACAATAACCAACAGCCCAGTCATAAGGCTGTCAGGACTGTAAGCCTATTACAATAGATCCTGTTCCCTCAGATTGGTGGCAGGGTGGAGAAGGAGGGAAAGAGGCACTGAGGAAAAGAGAGGTGGAGAGTAATTGGCTTTTGATGAGAGAGAGAGAGAGAGAGAGAGAGAGAAAATAGTATAAATGAGTCAGTAAGATTTTAAGCAGAAGAAAACAGGAAGACGTGAACATGTGAGAAGGGACGGGAGACATAATGCTGCAGCTCATACACTCTGCTGCTATAACGATATGAATCTGACAAACTAAAGCAGCTCATTAGACTGACAGGAATCACCCGGCTCCCTTAAGCTAAATTTAATTTGGAAGAGATTGTTTTCTTGCAGCAGTCGGCCATTATGTGGACAGCAGCACACACTGAGGCTGCAGCAGTGGTGGTTGGTTGGTGGAGGCAGTTTCCATCCCTGCACTCTTCTGGTCCCCACAGGTAATGAGCTGAAACTCATTACTCTGCCACTATTCCCTGCTGGCTGTGAGAATTGGATAACACACAGCATATGGGCTGGTTTTCACATTTAACTGTGGCGTCCCTCAGGGTTCAATTCCAGGTCCTCTTTCACTTCATATTCTCCAACTGACAAGTTTATATTACGACTGTGGGCGACAGTCCAGCTTCCCCAAACTATAGATGATAGGGGGTGAAATAAGAAGCAGGATCAGCAACTCCAACAGCGTCTGAGATCTTGATTTTCTTTTTTTCTTTTTTAGAGATCCTTTATTCCTAATAGCTCCTAAAACACTCCTCTGTGTTTTTAAAGGAATTTGAAATGTAAATGACAGTTGTCAGGGCACATAACTTCACAAATCAAGACTCGGCGTAGCCATCAGTGCTCAAAAAATGTTTAAGTCCCAACATTTTATGGACTTGTGATGTAAAACCAAAAGTCAAAGTACAACACAGTGGGAAAATCATGACATCCCAAATAGATATCAAGTGATTAGTCGTTTAATTTATTGGTTAATCAACAGAAAAACTGTTTCTGATAAGCCGACCCGACCGACAATCCCAAAGCGTCAGTATTTGATGAGTTTTGATTGTAAGTTGCAAACTGGATCCTGGTTTTGGGCCGTTAGTCGAACAGAAAACATTGAAGAATATAAACCTTTTTTCTCTTCTATAAACTGCTTCATATACACACACACAGAGATATTGTATAAATCGAATCATAGAGGCCAGACTTTAACAGCAGCAGCCAGACACATTTCAGTCAGAACCACATAAAGTACTGAGGATCAATAACCTGCCCTTGCATCAAATCCCAGGCTTTACGTCTGCCGCGATGTCCATCACGGTCCCACTCTGCTTTATATTCTCGTCCACTGTCCCTCTGACGACACTTCACAGTCCTCTCTCGATTTTCTCACCGCAAAGCAGATTAACGACCGTTTGTGTTCATCTCTCGGTGCACGGTGTCGGTTTTCAAGCTGCTTTTGTGTCGTTTGTTTTTTTTGTAAAACACACTGACAGTTTTTTTGTTAATAGACTTCTATAAATACACCGATGTGAGAGAAACACGGGGAGGGAACAAGGCAGAGAGGGAGATCGAGGGAGGCTGAGTGAGAGTGGCACCGACAGAGTGACAGCCCGCCTGATAACTATACCACACACACACACACACACACACACACACACACATTTTGACTCTCTAATCCTGGTTGACAATCTTTATCCCCAGACCTCTTAGAGACCCTCCATCACACAGAGGTTACATCAGAAAGCTGTCAACCATCAACACACCAATTTCAGGCCTGGGACACTCACACACACTCTCTCTCACTCACACTCACACACACACACACACACAAACATACGCACACACTCACACTAAGAGGATAAACACCCGGCATTGTGCACAATGCATTAAAGCTTCAACCCACTCACACAAAACAACACTACCTGACTACAAACACACAAAAATCACTCTAGAAAGGTAACACACACACACACACACACACACCGACACACACCACTCACAGAGGCTAATAGCATGTAATCAAGCCTATCAAGCGTTCCCCCCACAGAGGAGAGCTGTCACTTCAAACCGCCTCGTGTTGTGACGCCGTTGTGGGTGACACCAACATTTTTTAGCACACAAGCCGCACTAAAATAAACAGGTGTGAAGCTCTCCAATCATATCCCATAATGCACCAGTGCATAGCCTGAGCAATTTGGTCTGATCCAGTTAACGACCCCTCTCCTCTCTGCATGCACGCGGCTGGTTGGGTTGAGTGTTGTTGCTGAGATGAGATGCCGGCTGTGGTTTTCAGTCTATAGGGGCGACTGCGGCTCCGGAGTAAGAGCTGGTTGTTCACTAATCGGAAGGTCGGTGGTTCGATCCCCGGCTCTGGCGGCATATAGAGTGTCCTCGGGCAAATTACTGAACTGAAAATATACTCCTGATGGCTGAGTATAGAAATATTGTGGAGGGAAAGTGCTGTAGATGTGACTGCAGTTCTGGGGTCTCTGCTCATAACTCACTTTCATTTACAGTTTGCAGACAGCCTGCAATCACCATTATCTTCCATCTGCGAGTTAAAACCATTTTCAGTGAATAATATGTGACATTTACAGGATCGCAGTTAACTCGAGCACTGTATGTACGGCGTCGTAAAACTCGTAAAATACAGAGTTAGTGCTTTAGAGATATTGAGCAACTTCAGATAATTATATTTTCCTCCAAAATGGATTCTGAAGTGTTTGGGGACAGAAAATAGGACGGGTCTTAAGTTGGGAATTGTACGGAAATGATCACGTCGACAGGCAGTTTTCATTCTTAAACAAGCTGAAGTTTATTTCTCTGAACTGAAGCTTCATTGTTTAATCAGTCGCTTTAATTTCCGTCAATTTCATTTCAGAATTCAATTAGAACAAAGGTGAAAACTTCAAATTATGTATGTGTCATTTTGGAAATGAGCTCTTTTTGTTGTACCCTGTGGAGTGCTGGGATCACTCGGTAATTAGGCATCCGGATAAGCTCAATCAATCCTAATGGTGTGAGTGATTGGTGAAATGAGCTGCAGTTATGAAGCAAAACCTCAGAGGACGTCAACATTATGAGATAAGACAGGATGCTTCTTTTTGGTTATTTACCTGCAGGTTTCACCACCGTGGAGGATAAACAGAGACTTGTTTGTCATTATGTAAATGATTTTAATTTGGTTGCAGTATCAAAAAATGCTGAAAAACCAGTCAGCAGTGAGTGTGTGGACTGTCATAATGCAGATGTACTAAGATTGGTGAAGTTAGTGCAACATTTTCAGTCCAAGAGTTTGCACCACACACACCTCCAAACTTTGTTTATGGGGACAAATGTCGGTCTGAATGTCTCGTAGCATCTGGTGACGTCCTCAACTATTGCTTTGTCCAGCCAATAGTCCATAACCCAAAACTTGAAACAGATTCCCTCTAATAGTAGCCGGGGCCTTTATTTGAAGCAGGTTTATATTAGAGACCTAATTCCTTCATTTTGCTTATTAAATTTGGTTAGTTTAGTTTAGTTTATTTATGACATTTTCCAACTTATAAAAACAGAAATACACCAGCAGATAGACAATAAATGAACTTAATACTTTCTAGCTTCAGAAAAACAAGTCAAACAAACAACAACTTGTTTTGTATTATTACTCATTAACCGAAATAGACGATTGATTTGTTCTTAAAATTTGGACCTGCTTTGCTCAGTTGGTGATGGAGCCTTGTGGCCACACTGCAAATAATCTGGTTCCTGATACTAGCCATATAAATACACGAACACCTTCAAGTGCTGTGTGTGATAGCAGACTGTGTGGGAGCAGAACCCCAGACCTGGTTCAGTTTGATATCAGCTTTCACACATTAAACACAGAAGCATTCAGGTGTGAAAACACCTGCGCTCGGTGTGAAGAAGCCGATCAGACACTTCTGCTGGTTTCAACCATCTTCTCTTCAGACAACTTCGACCGAAGCTAGCATTCGCTGTGTCGTCCCGTCTGACACGTCCAGTGGATCTGATGGTTAACTCAGACCGGGAGTCAACTAAAAGTTCTGTCACTAATAATCTTCGGAGAGATGAAGACTGGATTGTTTCGGACAACACGAGTAGAAATCCGTTTGTCCGTGTGCGTTTGTCTAAAAAGTTCACTTCCTTCTTTGGAGCGTGTCCCAGCCTCCTATTTCTACGGTTCTGGCCCTCGCATCAATTGGATTTACTAAAATTTATTTCATTCGCTTATTTGTTGAATAGAAAAAAAGGGAACCTGTCTCCTGGCTCCAGTGGAACCAACTGGCTAAAACATAAGCACCTTTTTGTTATTGGAAAAGAGGCTGAAAGCTCACATTAAACTCAACATTACCTCACTCGCCCTCAGTCCTTCTATCCACACACACACACACACACACACACACACACACACACACACTGGCCTGACTGGGAACCGTCAGCTGGGCAAAGAGCTGTAGGACATTTGTTCACTGCAGGGCAGATATCTGCATACTGCGCCATCCATTCAGGCACACACTCTCTCTCTCTCTCTCCCTAACACACACACACACACACACACACTCTCTCTCACACACACACTGACACGCACAGCTGAAGCAGGAGAGATAACAGCCAAAACAGCTGAAGTGAAAAGGTAATCAGGTCTGTTCAGCCATGCAGAGTGTGTGAGAGAACTTCAGTCGAAAAAGTTTGCAGTTTGATTTTTGTGGTTGGAGCTGAAATCCCCCTGATGGGAGGTGGAGGTGTGGATTTAATCTGCCAGAAGTTACACACACAAACTGTCACATCTGCATACAAAACCACTTTAATATCACCGACAAAGTGTTGAAACAATCGGTTGATTAATCAATTCAACAGAAAATTAAGAATACGTTTAATTATCAGCTAATCATTACAGGTTATTCATCAAATGAAAACATCAAATGTTAGCAGCGTTCAGACATAATCAGCGACAGGAAGACAGACGGAAATGTGGTGATTTTTTTCTGACATCTTACAAAGAATTAATTAGTCAGGAGAAATTACTGATGATGCAAATAATCATTAGTTACAGCTCATCTGAAGTCTGCTTGTGTCTTTTCAGTCTTTTACGTCAATGCACAAGTCAAGATTCAAGATCTTTCATCAGCAAGCACAATAAAACACTGTCAACCTCAGATAGTACGTTTGTATCTGAGACTCTTTTTCACAGAACAAATGAGTCAGAGACAAGATAAATATAAGAAACATAAAGACGACGCCTGCTCCTTCTGTGGGTGAACAATCATTTAAATTTAAATGTTTTAGTGTGAGCAGAATTATTTTTGGACGGTGGGTTCCTTGGATGAAGTTGATTCAGCTCCTGTAGGCCACGCCCACATGCACCTTTGCATTTTTTAACACATTTTTTCTCGTTTTTCAAATAAAACAGGAAACCAATACGGGACTGTCTGTCAGCGAGCTAGAGAGATGTTTTAAAGTCACTCCTGTGAGGATGGTCACGAATATCACAATTCACGATTATCCTGATAATGATAATTTACTACAATCAACTGTTATTTATCACCATTCACAATAAAAATATTTTATTGTCCCATCCACAATTGTGATAGTGTTTTTTTACAGGTACACAACAGATACACTCTCATTTTAATCTGTGCAGCTGTCGTTATGAGAGGAGACCCACCAATTAAAGTAGACCAGAGACTCAGACCAGAGACCCGGGCTGAGATGGATCCTTTAGTTCAAGGCTGCAAACTAAGGATTATTTTGATTGATGATTAATCTGTTGAAAAATGTCCATCACAGTGTCACTGAACCTGAGGTGATGTCATGAAATCACGTTTCATACGACAAACAATCTGAAACAGCAGAGTCTGCACACCGAAGGAATATTTCCAATGTTTCCTCGATTAGTTACTTGAGCGATTACCTCATCGTCAATATTGCTGATCGGTAAATTGTTTGAACGTTACTGCAGTTTAAGCAGGAGGTTTGATTTGATGATCTCAGGGGCCTAAAATCATGTTACATCACCTGATCAGCTCCTGTTCACCTGGAGACGCACAGGATGAAAGCTCTTTGTATAATCCACTGTTAAACAGATTCCTATTCACCTGTGTGTGTGTGTGTGTGTGTGTGTTTGTGTGTGTGTGCGCGAGAGAATTCATCATTCAGAACAGATCCTCATACAATAGATTCATGCACACACACAAACACACTAACATACACACACTATCCTTCAATGCCAGCAGCCACCGCCAACACTGCAAATGTTTATGACAGCGCCTGACAAAGGCACTCGGTGCGCTGTCAGAGGTGTTCTGTGTGTGTGTGTCTGTGTGTGTGTGTGTGTGTGCGTCTGTGTGTGCTGTTGTTTCCTCTGACAGACTACAAATGACAAAGCTCTCAATTTCAGATCGGAGACAAAGTTAACTTCAGAGAGCGACTTCAAGACGCACGAAAAAGGGGAAGTTTGACACGTTTAAGAAGGAAGCTTCAGTTTCACGCTGCAGAAAATAGACTGCTTAACATATTTTGGTAAACACTGCGTGTGTGTGTGTGTGTGTGTGGTACAAGCAGTGCGCAACGCAAGAGAGAGGAAGCATTACCGCCTGTCACTGTGAGAGATAAAGTGTAATTTTACATATACAGTCGTGAATATAAGAAGCAGAACTCGCTGCCTGACTTCATGTCCTCATTTTATTTTCTCTCCATTTGACATTTAATCTGTCGTTTGTCTGCAGCTGTAGAGCAACACGCTCCGATCACAGCTGATTATTGGTGCCGTCACTGCAGGAGAAGCTACTGTGCTATTGCTAACGTCTTCTTGTGCTATTGTTTCTTGTAGCATCCTCTTAGTGGTCGTTACTCCAGTAAAAGTAATCGAGTACAAGCTCTGACATGTACTCAGAGTATCAGAGTAAAAAGTCTCCCTCTGAAGGACATTTGTGGTCAAAGCTACTGAAGCTCACGTCATATTAATATAATTCAAAGACTATTAAAGTTAAAGGTAGAGTCAGTAGGATTTGTCCCAGCTGTTCCTGAACGCACCACAAAGATAGTTGATAGTTGAGTCTCATTCCCAGGACGTCAAACAGCCACATGTTGGGTTGGTAAAGCGTCCCGAGCAGCAACAAAGAGAGAAAATAAGAAACTCTCTGCAGATACGAGACACTAACACGCCTTTTCTCCCCATTCAGCCTCCCTCTCTGTCTGTTCACGTCTTTGACGTCTTTGTTTCGTCTCGCTGCGTCTGCCGTGCGTGATGTGCTCTGATAGGTCGACATCAGTCTGGTGATGTCGGGAAGGCGGCGTGCGATGACGCCAAATAACAATAATCCATAATTCACCTAAAATGCATCAAACTAAAGTAACGAGGCTGTTTTGAAGCTGTGAGGAGGAGAAAGTTCAGATGTTTGTGTTCAGATGTAGAGAGGGAAAGTCTCAGAGATACTCAGGTACAGGACAGATACCTGAAACATGGACTGAAGTACAGTAACTAAGTATTTGTACTTTGTTACTGCCCACCTCTGGAAGCATGAAAAAAACTGTCATAGCAAACATTTTCTATGGCAAAGAAAACCACACGGGTCAAGTGAAGTGTTACAGAAACAGAAGAGTCCTTTGAAACATCTTCTCAGTCTCAGCACAGCCTCCCTCAGTCTCCAGTAAATGAAACAAGAACACACAAACGAGCAGAAAACGCTCTCAAGGCTGCTGTTCCTCAAAAGGAAAAAAGAAAAGCAGATGTAGAGTAAAATTCCTTGCAAACAACTTCAAGGTCTGTGGAGCATTTCTTCCATTACGCGAGAAATGTTTAATCGTCTCTGTGCTGCGGTGATTTCATTGAGGCCCCAGGTACCTGAACAGCGTTATCACGACCTCTCCTCTCGCACTAACACACGATGAAAACAGCCACTGGAGCCCAGAGGGAAATAACTGGCGGGCAGAGCGAGGCAGAGAAAAGGAAGAACAGAGCGGAGAGAGAGCGAGTGTGGAGACTCGCCAACATGGAGGGAGAGGCTTTATTTCTTTCTCTTCCTGTCCTTTCCATTACAGCGAAGGCAGCGTGACAGAGAGAGAGAGAGAGAGAGAGAGAGAGAGAGAGAGAGAGCTCCTGCAGCCGACAGGTGAGAGAACACACACACACACACACACACACACACGCCAACCTCTCTATTTTCTTCAGAGTTAATATTACCTTTTTATTGCCGAGCCAAAAACTCAATTATAATCTCCAAAAACAAAACAATGGCCGACCTCGGCAGTCGGCAGCCTTCACACACACACACACACACACACACACACACACACACACACACACACACCTGGAAAGCACCTGGGTTCAGACCTTTGGACCCAACTGTACGTCATTTATGTCATCAAAAGTGCAGAGCGCAGGTTATCTGCTCAGGTTATCTTGTCATTGCCCCGCCCAGATCATTCAAACACAGGTTTCAATGGTCAAATGCTTATTTCAGAGAACACAATACGACCGCAGAGGTTTTTATCCATCACACATAATTTCATCTTCGGTGTAAAAGAAGAAAATTAGACGTAGCTCGGAGGTTTTCCCGTCATCGTTTACATCCAGTGTTCGAGGCTTTCTTTGCAGCTACTGGCACAAAATATGACCAAGAATGAATTTTTGGGGTGCTAAGTCTGTTAGCTGGAGACAACATGTGTTTACGTCCCGTACACAGGCTTCTAAACAATGGCTGTAGAGCCTCCAGCCACTCGGCCCTGCCCCGGCCTGAAGCTCTGCCCACCTCGGATCTCCGCTCCCTGGGCAGCACTCGGTCCGAGGCCTGCACCGACCGGCTGGAGGAACACGATAAGGCTATACTAAGGAAAGGAATGAATAGACAGCTAAGGAAACACAAGCTAGGAACACACACACACACACACACACACACACACACACACACACACACACACACACACACACACACACACACACACACACACACACCCTGGGGAGACACAGGCTGACTATTACAGCAAGAGACTTCCATCTCTGACTCTCGCCTCCTCTTCACAAGCTCATTTTTCACTCACTAGCTCAGGTCCTCCTCAGGCTGCTGTTTGTTTGTGTGGGTGTGTGTGTGCGTGCGTATGTGTATGTGAGTGTAAATGTGTGTGTGTGTGTGTGTGGTGTTCTTTGCCTGTACCTTGACTAATGATCTAAATAAAATTATTCTGCTCTCTTTATTTATTCCTGCTGTCTGAGCTTTAAGATTAGACACTGACACACCCAGTAAATTTCTCAGACTGCAGGTCAAGTTAACAGTTTGACGCCATAATTTGCTTCAGTGAGATGAAGTGAAATGTTGTGCATAAAACAATGAGTGGCCTCAGAGTGCTTCAGGCCTCACAGAAGCGTGGTGGAGAGTTTTACTGTCCTGTGCTGGTGAAATGGCTGTGCTAGACGGGAACGGTTTAATTCTGACATTAGTTTAGCATAAAAGTGGACCCATAAAATATCAACAGTGGTGTAAAGTTTGACCTGAACCCAACATAGACTCTACACTGAGCCGAGGCTGGAGTCAGCACTTATACATGTGCGCTGGCGTGTTCGTGTCGCTGGTGCTAGTGAGTAGACTGCCAGCTGTACTTTCCCCTTTAAACACACCGACCCCTTCGACCCACAGCTGTATCTCTGGGCTAAGGGAGAGCGGACAGGCTGCAGACTGCAGGTTATTTTCCATACACATCCAGATTGAATTACTTGGTTTCAGCAGGCCGGCGTTGCCCTCTGGGCTGCTTGTGGAGGAACAGCTGGCCCTTCGGACATCTAGCCTGTCCGCTCTCTCTTGCCAACCGGTCAGGAGGGAGTGCAACAGTTGAATAGGGTGGTTTGTTTACTGGGGAAACTACAGGTCACAATCCCTGATATTAGCGCCTGAGAGAAGATGGAAAATGCGATACTACCAAGTTGTTGCGGTCCGAATTGCAGCAACATGTAGTTACATTTCTGCATGCACCTATGCAAAGGCTACGCCATACTTACGGTATGGTGTAGATTAAAAAAGGAAGCATAACTCAAGCTTTAGTTGTCCATTATCCAAAAATGAATCACGCACAAAATGGAGGGGTGGGGCTAAGATGTAGGGGCAAGCGGTGTACTGAGACCGGGTCTTGGTCTCCACTCTGTGTGTTATGAAGAACCACAGCAGTTGGGGGGATTTTTCCTCAAGGAAACTATAAACTGAAAACTCCTGAACCTACGCACTTCTGTCCATGACACTTAACATCAGCCACTGTCAGTATTTTTTACACAGCTCATTTTGTTTGAAACATAAAGGCGAAAGTGAGGAAGAAGTCACGACTTTGATGAAACTGAAAAGAAGTAAAGATGAAAAGGAGATAAAAGAGAAAGATGGAGAGGAAGAGAGTCACGACAATCTTATAACCAATAAAAGCTGAAATCAAATCAATCAAATCATTGAAAGAGACCTGAAACCAACTGATCCAAATCCAAATCATGAACCAAATGAAAGCTCTAACCTTCCTCTCCTCACCTCCCTCCCTAATCTTGTTTGCGGTCTACTTCATTTCATCAAATTGTCGTCAAAGCTGCAGACAGCAAATCGAAAACTTTATTTTTCTGCCTATTCACCGAAGAAGAAAACCAAGATGCACTCTGGGAGCTGGTGGTGGAGGACTGTAACCTCGTCAGACTCCAGATGAGGCAGAAACGTGTCCCAGCATGTCGGCTGTAGAGGGAAAATGGCGGGCTTTATGCATCCCACTTGAAATGCCATTTGGGTCACTTAGGGTAATAGCTGATAGCTGCTCTTTCATTATCGACTGTTTTAATACCGGAGAGCGTGGCGAGGGACGGCTCCTGTATAATGACGCTGCAGTTAAGTGCTGTGTAGACGGCACTTTGAATGCTGCATCGGAAACGCGTCCATAAATATTGATGAGCTGCAGCGCTGACGTCTTACAGAGAAGAAGCAGTTTGTCCGTCCCGCTCTGCAACTCCTTCATCAAACTGTCTGGACAGTTTGAGACAAACTTCAGGAAGAAGTTTAAATGAAAACCAAACAAATTCTGTTTCCATCAGCTGGGTCGAAGTGAATAAATTGATTTCCAGGAAAAAAAAAAAGAAAGAAAATAGGACAGGATTGATTGGTGTTGAGAAAGTTTTTTATCATTGCTGTCAGCTGGTGTGGCCATATTTCATGTTGTCTGGAGACAAAAACAAAGAAATCCATTCTGCAGTATTTAAATACGCCAACTCTTGGACGTGAAAGCTTAATGAAAACGTTCTCAAAGGTGCATCAGCACAAAACAGCAGTTTGTGAAAGGACATGTTTCATTCTCTGTATTTCAGCGCTGATAAACAGTGAAAACTGTTTCCTGACCGACGTCCGTCAACAGTTAATCTCTGTACAAGCTGCTGTTGAGGATTATTTGAATTGCTTTTGTACCTGAGCCAATTTAAAACCGTTGACATATCCCTCGTTCAAACACCAACTGTTGAACATGTTGTAGGTTTGTGGACGTCCTGGTGACACTCCCTCGTGTACAAGTATACAACTGTTTTAGATATTCAAGTAGTAACATAAAATTCAACATCTGACACAATGATCTTGTTGATCTGACATCCTAGCACTGGTTTTTGTACCTGAAACATCATAATTAGTGTTCCTCTTGGGCCGTCTCAGATCGAGCGTCAAACAACAATGTTTTTAACCAAATACATAAATATTAATATTGTGACAATATTGTAGGGAAGACTATTGGTACTTTATCAAAACATAAGCACAATTATTGATAAATAATCATCAGTAATGTGGATATAATGACTAAGTGGGTAAAGGCAAGTATAAGAACAGTCTGATAAGTTCAGAAAATTACCTCATTTTACTGTGATGCAGCCTTTAAAACCAGGAAGACGACACCATATCTTCATGTAACAGGATCCAAAAACTCAGACGACTGACCATATGAATGTACATATGTAATATCTGAAACATCACCTGTGAATTTATCACACGTGTGCGTGTTACATGTACATTCTGGTAAGGGATGAAACTAGCTGATACATATTTCAGGCCCAGAAACAAGCCTTCAGTTTCTGATGCAGATCCACATGATTTGACAGTGAAGCGTCTCTAAACATCCGATGCTTTGTGTCCATTACTATGTGCATTTTAATCCATAACATTTTAATATTTTCCATTACTAAGATGATAAAGTGAGTGACCCTTCGATTTAGACAGCATCGGGACATAAACACAACTATCATCCGGGTGACATGAGCAAACATGTCAAACTATCTCAATGCAGAGGGAGTTTAAATACTACACGAGGTAAATGTGGACATATAGACACGTATAAATATGTGCATACACAGTATGTGAGTCTGTGTCTGCCTCTC
Organism: Pagrus major; assembly: GCF_040436345.1. NCBI lineage: Eukaryota > Metazoa > Chordata > Actinopteri > Spariformes > Sparidae > Pagrus > Pagrus major. Next base: position 26,096,115 of record NC_133234.1, on the reverse strand, counting down.
GCTCTCTAATAGCTCGGCTGTAATGAAAGATTCATGAGGATTCATGAGTTTCGGGTAATAAGGTTGACATGGATTCCTCTCTTCTGTGCTGCTGCTGCTGGATCTACATCAGCCCGTCAGCTGCAGAAACTAGCTCTGATGTACGAGGTGAATCAGAGACACACCCGACCCGGTCAGACCCGAGCCGATATCACACTGCGTACACACACACACACACACACACACGCACACACACAGGCAGCTACAGATTTGTTCAGAGGGGGATCAGCGTGAGCAGAGATTGAATTTGAATTGCATAAATTTGAATTTGTCGCGCTCGTGCTGAAACGCTGAATCTGAAAAAAAAAAAATATATAAATGTCTTTGTGGAATGAATGAATTCAGATGCAGTTCATCAGGTTCACACTCACACTGGCTTATTACTGAATGTTAGTGGAGGTGTTTCTGGTCCCTGAACTTTAAACTGGAAGGAAACATCAGGAGGCTGGAGGTGTTTCAGAGGTCTAAACTGAACTGACAAAGTGATGTGCAGTTTGTGTGTTTGTATGTGTGTGTTAACAGGTCTGATATGAATGATATTGCTCCTCTGCTCCCTGAGAGACTCACTGTCTTAACTTCCTCCTCTCTTTGTTGTCCTCTACAAAGCAGTATAGTATGGTACAGTATAAACATGAGATCTGTATCTGGATCAGGTAGATGTTGACTCTGAAAATGGGACAAGAACACATCGCTATCAAGACATCAGATCGGATCAGATAGTCCACACCACACCTGGAGGCTCACGCTGGGATCAGCTCTAAATAACAACTGTATAGTCTGATGGTAATCAAGAACCGGAACTGGAGACAACCAGTTCCAAATCGTCCGATCCATCAGTTCCGGTCCTGTTGTTTACAACTCTGACCCTCCTGACGCCTCAAGCCGCCGATGAAAACCTTCCTCTGCACAGGAACAAAAAGTAGATCCCATCAACCACTCAACTACTTCTCCCGAGCAGATGCACTGGGAAGCATTTGGGTTGGAAGTCGGGAATCCTGACTAATAGCCTCTGCTAACATAGCAAACCCCAAGTGTTGTCGGTCAAGTTGCATCTGAACGTGGGCACCGGGTTCGCTGGTAGCTGGTTGGCTGGTTCTGCTCATTTGTCCACTGTGAGTCCGACACTGTTACAGGCCTTCAGAACCATATTTCTAAACATGGCAACAAGCACTGATGGACTTTTTACTGAAACAAGAGCATAAAATATCTGCTTCATAGAAGAGCAGTGACTTTATTAATGAACAGAAAGATGGAAAAGATGGATACACACCTGTATGATTATTCAGATATCAGTGGTGCACATTCATTATATCTTTTCATCGTCATTTGCTGATCTGTCCCCCTAAAAACTGACTCTTCTCCCCTTCATACGTTCCTCTTCCTCCTCTATCCATCCATCGTTTTCTTTTTCCTTCATCCTCCTCCTCTTTCATCCCTCTTTCTTTCCCTGACTAAAAGAGATTCCTCTCTAAATTAGAGCCCTGCTGTCCTCTTTCAGTAGGAATGCAAACAAACTGTTGGATATCACTGAAGTTAATTGCAGTCCTCTGAGTCTTTGCACGTAAAGCAGATAAATAAAATATGTTAAATCATTCAGATGTCCCATAAAGGGATGAATTCATTAATCTGTATGGAAACTGCGAGCTGGAGAACGCGAGCTTGCGTTTTTCTTTTCTGAACTTAGAATGGCGAGATAAGCGCTTATTGCTCTCATTACGCTGTAATCATGATGTTCATTTCTTTGTGCGGAGGCCGACGTCGGTGTCTTCGCTGTGCTGAGTCAGTCCGGGGCTTTAATTGAGTTCTCTCTCGGTTTGTTTGGTTCATTTTATTTTACAGCTTTATTTCAGATAAGTGCTGTGAGCGGAGCTGAGAGCGCCGTCACGGTTCATATGCTTCCGTTTGATCAGATGAACGGTAAAGTACATACAGTATGCTGGTCAGCAAGTCTCCGACACAACTACCAACGTTTATGACCCGAATGTGTGAAATAGCTGCTTGTAATTAGCAGCTGAATTCATACCGGTACTTTAACAGTATAGACTTTCTGTCAATGACGCCTTTGTATAACAGCAGCAGCATGTGCTCAGTTTCCAGGAGACTTGCTAAAGCCATCATCTCTGGTGCTGCCTGATTGTTTCAGTAAGTGGGGGAGATGATTGGATCCTTGTTAACACCAAGATATGCTTTAAAAGTTGATTATCATTGTGTTTTTCCAGCACACTGATGTAAAAAGACTCATTACCAGCAGCAGCCGACTGATTGTGAGGAAGGTCCGAGTGACTCAGGAGTCCCACTGGACGGCCGCTAACGAGCTTAAATGCTACAAAGCGTTGTGAAATTCTCTTCAACCAAGGACTTGAAGGACTTAATGCTGCCTGAATGAACCATTCAGTCTCAGCAGGTTGTTCAAGCTCAAGTGAAGTCCAGCAATACGTCTTCTCTATTCCCCAGTGTTCATTCAAGTCAAATTACAGAGGAAAGAAACTTGGTAAAAGCTGCTGTTTGTGGCTCACATTGGATTTAAAGAGTAAAGAACAAGGTACATTAAATATTCAGATCAAAGATGAACAGAGGGATGTGAGCAGCTGCCGTCAGTGTGATTTAACACTAAGCAGAAGAGAAAGCTGCTGAGCTGAGGAGGCAACCGCAAGTAAGAAGAGCCAGGAGGAAGATCTGTGTCTGGTTACGTACGTCACCTTATAGTAGTATATAGTAGTATAACGATGAGAGGTCTGCATCAGGAGAGCGGTGGATGGTTGGGTCAAACAACCACAAGACCTTCACCCAGGAGACTGTTGGTTGTGTCTACGTCACGTACTTAAGTAACGAACGCAGTTATTTTAAACCGAACTATATTTTTGATCCGTCTTCGATTATGGTTGTGTGAAACCACAATCACCAGGCCCTTGGTTTGACAAATCAAAGACGTTGTTGTACAGAAGTCTAATCTTCGTGTCAATGTGTTTTATTTTAATTGAATTTCATTGTATTTTTGCCTGACATGCTGTGTGTAGTTCACTATAGGTTTTTCCATCTAGGCGTTGTTCTTTCTTTATATTCTGTCACTGCCTCGTTCTCAGTGTCGTGACACAGTTTGTCTTTTAATTAAAATAATTCCACTTCACACAGTCGAGTGTTGACAATGTTGGAACTGTTCATAGCTTAAAGACTTTCAGCTCTGTAGTTGCTGAAATGAGATTTTTCTCAGTTTCTGTTCTTCTTATTTGTGGCACGTATGTTTTCCCCTCAAGGATCATTAATGTTTCATAAGCAGTAAAATCAGACTCTCTTATTATCTTTAACACCAGATGTTGAAAGGCTCCATTATCAGTTTGATGGAGAAAATAATATCTGTTTTTATCTTATTTTAAGTTTGTCACCTTATCAAAGAAAATGTCTTAAAAACACCATAAATATTAAATCCATGCTGTCCATCAACATCGTAGAAACACAGGTGTGACTTTTGTCGAACGCTGCTTTTTCTCATCTCAGGAGTAAATCTCCAAATTGATGAAGCTTTTTGGTTTGATAGTCATGAATGTATTAATGTTCGTAAACAACACGCGCACCCTCCTGCTGTCCGGCCGGCCGGCTTTTTCATTTGCATTTCAATCTCTTCGTCTGTGATCCGTGTGTTTACCCGACCCTCTCCTCGCCATCTACCCTCCTCCTCCCCCGCGTCCTCCTCCTCTCCGCTCATTTGTCCGCTGATGAGGAGGATCAAGCTTTGATATCGGAGGAGACTCGAGACCTCTCGCCTCAACTGATGGATGAAGAGGGAGGCAGGGGAGGACGGAGGGGGGGGGAGATGAGGGTGATGACACTAAGATGAGAGAGTTAGATGGAGGGATAAGGGTGCTGAACAAATGAAACAATAAGAAGCTGTTCCGTGCTAACACAGTAGCATCGTGCCAGCTGACAGGCTATTAACTGTCTTAAATGTCAGTTTAGGTTCATGTCTTTTAATATTCATATATGTGTCATTAATGATGGATCCAGTGTTGAACTGCAAGTCTGTGTGCACTCAGAAGATTTGTCATTGCAGATGGAAACAACAGCCACTAATCAAATCACCAAGAACAACTGTGATACATCCCTCAGGGACCATTTTGTAAAGTGTGTTATAGTTTGTAGCATTTTGCATTCATTTAAGGCGCTCGGCAGTCGAAGCTTTAGAGCGGATAAGGTGACAAAGGTTGTAAGAATTTATGTTCAGCTTAAATTCTTGACGACCGGCTTCTGGCACAACACAGACGTTACACAGAGCCGCTGAGGACGACGTTTAGGAATCTGGTAGAGAAACATGAACAGGAGTGTGGACAAGTTCACTTCCTCTCCCTGTGATGTCACTTCCTCTTCTATTCATCAGCAGCAGTGACAGTAAACAAACTCACAGAGAAGGATGAGGAAACAACAGAGGAGACAGATGTTTGATGAAGCGGCCGGCTGACAGAGAGACTGATGAGGAGGAAAAAATGTGAAATCACAGGAACAATAGTACCGCACACACACACACACACACACACACACACACACACACACACACACACACACACACACACACACACACACACACACACACACACACACACAGAGTGCTGTGCTGGCATGTTTCTGAAGCTCCACCATCAGCAGTCTGTCAGCGTTGGCCTGTAAACTGTAACTGAGCTGACACCAGATCAGCCCTCATCTTCTGATAAACTGGACGACACACACTTCCACTCACGGCTCGTGTGTGTTCATGTTATATCACTGTGGAGGTCTGTGGAGGTCCACCTTGTTCTGTGGACCAACAGGATTTGTGGTTTTGTCCATTTTGGCTTGTTGCTGCTGGTCTGTGTCACAGGACAGGCAGAGACGGGGGGTGACGTGCAGCGGAGGGGCCACAGGTTGGAGCTGAACCTCGGGCTGTGGCAGCACCCCTGTTGCCCCTGTAAGCTCCATTCTGATTGGCACTGCTACCCCAAACCCCTGCTGGTCTGGTTTCTAGCTTGTTTACTGTTTTTCCAATCCATGTAACATCAGATTAATGTGATCATCATCAAAGTGCAGCTGTTTACCACCACTGATGTCAAACATTGTCTCTGTTTTCCCCTGATACAGGGAGGATGGAGGAAGTAATCTGTAGTTACAGTCTGTGCAGATGCTGTTAAAACATCATTAGTGGCCAGTAGAGGATAATAACAGTCCTACATTGATCAAGTCCTGCTTTAAAGGTGCAATATGGAAGAATTTAGTTTAAATAAAAGAAATAACACTTTTGATGTGATGTCAAACGTGACTATATATTGCATTGCAGAGATATCTACTGAAGTTAGCATGCTAAGCAGCTAGCCCCAGCCTGTTGTTTCTCATTAAACCACTCCGAGCTGCCGGTCCGGACCACTGACTGCACAGCTAACTGAGCTAATGTCAGCTACAGTTAGCAGTTACTCTGGTGATGTGCTGCCCCCTTTATTTGTTTGGAGTGTGGATTCAAGAGGTGGCCAGTTCTTACATACTGCTCCTTTAAATAAAGAGTATCCAGGTGTACTGCTGCTTCTCATTGCTCACCAGGGGGCGCTCTACAGGCGTGAGTGCAGCGGCCCCTCTAATCTCTTCACTCTCACTCATCCTCCCTCTCTGCCCTCACTGTGTTCTCCTCATTCATGTTAAACAGAGCTGATTGGCATTTGATGATAAATGACACAAGCGGAATCACATATAGGAGGCCAACACACAAACAGACACACACAAACACACACAGGTAACAGCGTACATGCTCTTGCACGCAATCTCACGGCGACAATTTAATCATGATCCTGGGCTCCGTCTAATCCACATCAAAGATAAAATTCTGTTTAATCCCCTCACCGCTAACTGCAAGCCACCACACACACACACACACACACACACACACACACACACACAGGAAGGAGAGTGTGTGTGAGTGTGACAGTGTCAGATTTATGGTCCCCTGGCAATCTGCTGAGGACTTTGATAACCCGATCACAGCGGCTGATAACGACTGTAACACTCCGGCAGAATACTCAACCTCTGGCCATGTGTGTGCTCAGAGGTGGCCGAAATAACGTGAACACCTCTGCAGTGTGGTTTTAAGTCGAGAACAAAATACCGGCATGCTGCCTTCCAATTATTCAGCTCCAGGAGAGACATCAGCTTCATAAATAAAGACTTCTTTTTGGATTAAAACACATTGATTCAGTAGAAGCTACAGGGACTCGCTGCTTCTGCCGACCTGAATCGATTGTTTGTGCCGCAACCGACAGCAGGATGTAAACAACAGAGACGAGCACATTACAACTGAATCCTGATGTAAGATGTATCGTACCGACTCTACCAGCTGTCAGAAGATGGGATACAAAGGTTAAGCAATCATGTCAACCATCGATGACTGAAGAAGAGATTATTGATTTCTTCTCTGCTGCGGTAATCCTCCCAAAATTTCCAGAATATGTATTTTTTTTTACCATCTGCAGTTTAATGTAACACAGCCGACACTTGGCAGAACACCAGCTGTCACTCAGTTAGTCTGCTCCACTCGACACACTGATGTGAAGTCACATCTTAGGAAACAGACGAGCAACTATGTGCTGTCTGTTTTACCAAACTCTACAGTCAGCAGAGCATCTCGTTCTGACCCGAAGCACTCACACGTCGTAACAACAACTCAAACAAGAGGTTGTAAAATTCCAGCGACTCAGCAGCCATTCAAATATACAGGACATAAAATCCTGTCGGGCTGCAAACCCAAAAAGAGTAAAACACCGACGGGTCGTCCAGCAAAAGAGCCGAACATGGCTCAACTTCTGCTGCAACATGACGTCAGCCAGCAAGATGCAGCGCCGGCATATCAAGTGTGTGCAGCCACACATGAAAGACTTACTTTGACATGTTAATGTTGCATTTTTAGCACTTTATCTGAGATCTGTTTGCCACCTGGCTGTTCTCCTGTCGAAGTTGGTCTGTGATGGACTGATAGTTTGTCCCAGTTCCCAGCAGCCCGTCCAGATGGTTCTGGGTAACAAACCATCTGGAACGTCAGGTTGAGTTTACCTGCTTTTAGTTAACCTCACCTAGTTAAGTCAGTTTCAACCATCTGCTCGAGTTTGATTGTGAGTTGACTTCAATGTCAAACCTGCCCTCTGAGTTATATCATCCATGGCTGTCCAGTACAAAACTACGACCTTTACTACAGGTGACACTACCTACACCACAGCTGCTCCTGATACTACTGATCTTATTATTCTACGCTTAGTTTTTCAGCCTCTACCGGCCTTAAAATCGTCTTCTTTGCTAAATAATTTAATCAGCTGTCATCCGTCGTGAGTGTTTGACTGAGAACTTTCTCTCTCACCCACCTCCTCCTCCTCCTCCCCCCTGTGTGTTTTGCTGAGCTGCTAAATATAAAACACACTTTGCTCGAACGATCCGCACTTTCATGTCGGCGGCAGCGTGGAGACGAGCTGACCGCGAGGCATCGTGACGTCTCTCTTTTCTCATCCTCAGATCAAAATCGCAACACTTTTAGTTCCTCTTCGTGCTCCTTTGTGCCTTTCCACATTAAAAAAAAAGTGATAAGAGAAACTCAAATCGACCTACTTTTCCTCGCCTCTCCCTTCATTTCAGTTTTTTTTGTGTGACTTCCTCAAAAGAGTGCTAAAATACCGTCTCTGTCTTCTTCCGGAAGACGGCAGGGAAGTTAAAGCAGGTTATTTTTGTCTCCTGTGGAGATCTTTCGGATACCTCTTGCCCTCAATGCTTACATAACGGCTTCCTTTTTCATGCTACTCTTAAAATAAAGAGGAAATGATGAAAAAAACCACCAGAACCGGCTTTATTTCTGGGTCATATTAATGCATAAGCAGCCCTGCTTTCGCACAGAGCCGGAGCGAGTGTCGGACCGAAGCTCTGCACTCAGCTACAACTGTCAGCCTGAGCAGTGGAGGTGTTAAAGGCCAGCGCCTCACCTCTGCTTCATTATTTATCTGGCCTTTTATCTCTTTGTTGGGTTATTTATGAGCTTCAAACAGGTGGTCCTGCCAGGGAGGAAGAGAGGGAGGCTCAGAGAGACGGAGAGGAGGTCAGAGGGCGGAGGAGAGAGGAAGTGAGTAGAAAGACTGACAGCGAGAAGATGGAGAGGAGAGAAAACAGGAAAGGTCGGGAGGGGAGGAGGAGCTGAATAATGTGTGGCTGTGGATTATTTTACTGTATTATATTATTTACTGCAGAATGTGTGTGACCTTCACGTTTAGGGACAGACAACACTTCTGGATAGATGTTAGTTTTTAAATCAATATTTGACATTTAAATGTGAATTTGAAACGATGAGGATCAGACCAAACTATTTACATCTCATCTGACTGCTTACTGTGGAAGATATGATATGTAAGAATATCTACAGACTCTGATATTTATTTTTGTGTAATGTTCAAACCAGATCATTTTCATTTGAAGATAATGTTTTTGCTCGGTGGATCGACTCTTTAAAAACTCTCGACTGAAACCAAATCTGAGAAAAGTTTGTTCAGAGTGTTCAGAGTTGATTTCAGCTCCTGGTTGTTGTGACATCTATCAGGATCAGGTGCTGAGGCGCAGACATGATGTTGGTTTTTTCCCCCCGCAGCGAACACCGCTGAGACGACAGTCTATTTTAATAAATGAGAGGCTGAAATGTGCATAAATTACAGCGGAGGTGAATTCAAAAGCAGAACGCAGAATATATTACTGGAGCTAAATCAGTAGAGAGCGAGCCATCTGTCCCTTCAGCTGTCCTCAGATCTGTCTGTCTCTGTGCATCTCGTCCTACAGTTCCTACCTTTAATGTTTCTAATTTTATTACGAATAATTATGTTTCATCTCTCTCTTCTAATTATATCCTGTTTAAATGCAGTGCTTTGATAGAGCATTTAATAAAACACGTAACCCGACAATGTTTGTAGGTATTCTTAAACAGTTCACAGGGTTTCTGTGTGAACACAAGTTTAGTTTTGGCCTCAAAACTCCTCAAATTAACTTTGGCACAGTGGAGAAAGTGGAAACGACACACGAAGCCTTCAGGCCAGAAACACTTTTTGGAAAATTAAGAAAAAGCAGCCGTGTTTTCGCAGCTTGAACCAGTAAAGTCTGGAACACTTTCATGTGATGTGTGATGGTTATATTCCTCTATCATTAAAAACTATCAGGTGATGACAGCAGGTGAAGATATAAACACATAAACACATAAACACATAAACACACAAACACATAAACACACAAACACCGGCTGCTGCTATAAACCGAGCGATGCGTCACCCTGGCGGCCATATTGGTGCAGGGAAAGCTGCGACTCCTAACACGTGAAAGTCTGTGGAAGCAGGGGGTCTATCTACAATACAGCCGTCAATTAATCGATTAGTCGGACAAAAGATAATTGATGAGTCATTTCGGTCATTAAACAAGCTGCAGCTTCTTAAGGCTCCTATTTGTAAGACTCTGACGCTTTGGGATGGCGGCTGACTCGACCTACAACCCAAAAGCATCGGACAACAGGAGCAGTTTGATGACCTGGATTGATTAATAGATTATTAATGGGATTAATTAGCAGAAAAATCATCAATGAACATTATCATCAGTTACACAGATGACATATTTATCTCTAACATCATATGAATAAATGAAAAGTCTCTTTTCTTTAACTTCTTCAATCTAATTTAAGCTTTCAAAGAAGGATTACTTGATGAGTTGTAGTAAACTATCGTAAAACAACTTCTCACCTGTACACTGTTATTCCCTGTTGTTAAGCAGACGACAGGTAGCTGAAGAAATCATGTCTTAGGTTAGCTTCTGGGCAGTTCAGCAGCTAAAACCAGTTCAGGTTAGCTGAATCTTCTCTGCCTCTCTCTGACGGTCTCTGAGGTAAATTGGCTTCATTCATATTTTCTAATTCAAACTAACTCGACACAGCTCATTAAATCAGCCCACATGTTCATATTCTAAACAACAACGTGCAGAGGAACACTTCTGCATTAATCGTGAAGATTACTGTCTTTGATTAACCAGCAGTGATTACTGTATGGAGCTGTAAACTCAGGATTATCAGCGTGCATCTCGCTCCAAACCTCAGTCGCTCTTTCTTTTGCATGGATTTTACATTTTACGTCCTCTGTTCCCTCCACACAGCAGGTGGTGGAGCCTCATTACAGTATAATGAGAAAATCACCACCTCGTTTAATCATAGAAAAGTGGATGGAGGATACGAATAACTGAAGGAATGGAAGGAGATGGGAGAGGATGCGTTTCTGATGTGTACACATGAGAGCAACCGGCCAATCACATCACATCATCCCCGTCACGATGTTCACGTCTGCTCGTTGTTTGTCTTTTGGATTTGATCTTCCTGCAGCGGCTCGTTTTCTGCGGAGCTGTCAGAGTAATCTATCATGTCCATGTATTGACAATGGTCCCTGCTTACAAATGCACAACCACGCAGCTGTAATGTAATTCATAGCTTCAGCTTTAGAGGCCTGCCAGATTACAGCTCAGGCTTTTTCTGCTACTTTTTCCCCCATATAGATGCAATTTGCGTCAAGAGTCATGACTCAGGCGGAAATGGATATTTTCATGTATTTCTGCAGAAACGCAGATAAGTGTGTTATGTCGCAGAGGCTCATAGAGGTGCCAACCTCCAAAAACTAGAAATCTAGCAAGCTGATTGGTTGTTACAGAATCCTGACAGGAAGTTTTCTCCATCTTCTTCTTTCAGTATGTTGGGATCGTGATCTTCTAGCAGAGCCTCTTCACGGCGCTGTATATCATCGCCCTGCTGATTTATGGTCATAAAATCCAACCAGGGAACAATATCACACGCTAGATTTAAGAAATAAAAATACTTTGTTAGGCCTCAGAAAAGATCATGATCTCCAATGAGGACGGTGAGGAAGAATAAAGGGTGGTGTCTTCTCAACGTGTGAGCTGATTTCAAATTATCTCTACATTTGTTTCTTATCAAGCAGCTACAGGTCACAATGTAAAGTCTCTCTCTCCTTCCCCTCTCTTTAATGAAGGGAAATGTGTCTCGCCCCTCGCTGCCTGTTCATCCCTCGGTGTAATCAATGAGCTCTGGCAGCTGATGTATATACGATGATACTCGAGCACTTTCATCCTCCTGCTTGAACTGATTACATTCGGTACATTGTTTTTCCTGCCACAGAAAGCCAAGAGGAGGATGGGAGGAGGGGAGGATGGGAGGAGGGAGCAGACTTTGTCTCCTCACAGGAAGCTGCCTCTAATATCTCTGAAATCAGTCTGATGTTGGGTGGCTGGTGACAAGACGTGAGGGATGGGAGGTGGTGGAGGAGGTGGAGAGGCAGACTTCACATATATTCAAACTAAAGTTTTACACCAACACAATCTCCAGAATAAATGGAAGCTAAGTCTGTTTCTGCTAAACCACAGATAAGTTCAATCTGGACGTCTGTGGCAACCTCACATTAATTTAAAGTTACCTGTTGCTCCATCCTTGGAGATTATTGCCGGTTTACAGTCGCACTTGTCACTCGACATCCATCAGTGTGTGTGTGTGTGTGTGTGTGTGTGTGTGTGTGTGCTCAGTCTGAGCAGTGGGCTTTAAATATGCAGCAGTCGATCAATTATTCATGTTACTGCAACTGCAAACAACTTAAGATCACTTCTGCTCACTCTCTCGCTTTTCCCCAGTGTTGACCTACCTCGCTCGCTCGCTCGTCTGCGACTCTACACTGGCCGAGAGCAACTTTACAGAGCTGTAATCCAAAACTGTACACACACACACACACACACACACACACACACACACACACACACACACAGTGAAGAATGGAGTTTTATGAGCCGTCACATACACAATAATGGCTGCTGTTATTAGTGTGTTTGTGTTGTAATTTAAAGTTTAAAAACACACACACGCGCACACACACACACAAATTTCAGTGATGTCATTTAAGCATGGTCAGACTGTGTGTCTACAAAGTGCGGTGTGGTATCTGTGTGTGTGTGTGTGTGCGTGCGTCCGTCCCGGTTTGCCCCAGTTACCGTCCTGATAAAGGAGTAACTGCTTTTGTCCGCCTCCAGCAGTAAACACACTTTTAGAAACATTATCCATCTCACAGTGAATGCTTATTGGCTATTGTGTGTGTGTGTGTTTTCATTTCTGTATCAGTGTGTGTGTGTGTGTGTGTGTGTGTGTGTTTTGCCGAGTTGCCTCCAGCAGATGAATGCAGATGTATTCATGAAATGCATCGCGGTAGTTTAGGGTGATAACGCCCGCCTCGCGCTGGGAGAGGGCTCTCATCATTTAACTGCTGAACACACACACACACACACACACACACACACACACACACACACACGCACACACACACACACAAACACACACACACACACAAACACACACGCACACACACAGTAAGTCCATGTGTTTTCTGGCAGTACATTAAAGGGTCTATTCACTCAAATCACCAAAAACTCTTGGTTTTATTTCTCCATGAAAATAGTTTGGCTTTCATCAGATCAGCAGAGATTTATTTATTTACAGAAGCAATACAAAAAGAAGAGATGCAGGATCTGATGAATTATCGGCCCAGTGAAAGAAAACATTTTATTATTATGTACGACAGGAAGAAGAAAGAAGAAGAAGAGGAAGAAGAACTTAGCGGACCCATTAGTGACCTTGAATCTACAGGTGCAGAACTTCATTTAAGGATACAGAAATGTGAATGGAGCGGAGCCGGGCTCAGTTGGAGTCACGTCAGGATACTGTGTGGTTTCATCTCTCAGGCTCGGTACACGTTGATGTAATCGGCGGTGACGCTCGTATCTGAAATATAACAGGTCTTAAATAATAGTGCGAGCCCCCCTTGTGATGTAATGGATGAGATTTATAAATGTGCGGTGATACAATGCTTAAATAAATAAAGCGTACGTGTTTATTTATTTATAAACCATAAAGTAAAAGCCGCTCCGCTCCAGCAGCGGGACTGAACGGCCTCCACTCATAATTAAAATGTTCTCCAGACAGGGATTGTTATGTTAAACACTCGTTGGCCTCGATCGGCCCGGTGCGTCTCCTGCTGGGTCCTGTACTGTGTCACCGCTCTGAAGTCCCAGTTCCTCCACACAGATCCAGACAGCCTCGTCTCGTTTTATCTCATCTCCGAAGTCTCGGGACAGGAAAAGGTTTTCAGAGAGAGCTTTTTATTCTCCCTGTGATCTTTTGGGTTTCACTGCAGCCACCTGCTGCATCGGGCCGGGCCAGACGACTCCCGCTGAATTATTAAACACCACGCCTTTAAACGCAACCACTTCACTCTTTCTCTTTTCTCTCTCTCCATCCTTCCTGCCTCGTACAGGCCGCGACATGAATTATTAAACAGCAGGACGAGCTGATGTCATTTTACTACGCTCTCTCTCCCTCGGTCGCTTCATTGAACCTCGGCTGCTGTTTTACATTTCCACGTTTTTATTTTCATTTGATTTTCCTCCCTATCTTCGCTTTCCGCCCCCGATCTATTCGTTTTATTTCTCTCTCTTATTTCTCTTCACTTCGTCACTGCTGAATAAAGAAATTAACTTTGAACTAATCAGATCTGAGCTTCACTGAATGGTAACTGATTAAAGATGCAGAAAGCGTCATGTGTAGTAATGACTATCTCAAAATCAAAGGTCCTCTTACAAAGCTTTCTGTCTCACTGAGCTGATGAAGCATTCTCGGGCGTCCTCGTGTGACCCTGCAGAACGATCTCTGAGCTTTGACACAGAACTGCTGCATCATGGGTAGTTTGTTCATGACTCAAGCATTTGTTTTAACAAGGGTCTTATATTGTAGTTTTGCTAATTCACTCCAATAACATTATTTACAGTATATTCTTACACACTGTCTCTACATCATTCACCAAACAGCCACAACATTAACACCACTAACAGGTGAAGTGAGTAGCACTGATCATCCTGTTACAATGCACTGTTCTGCTGGGATACCTGGGATCCACTTGGCATCACATCACCCACCTAAACACTGTTGTAAAAACCAAGTACACCCCCTTAATAACATCGGCACGCCCTCCCAGCATGCTCTCTGACAAGCCGCACACACTGCTCAGGAAAGACAAAGAGCTCCAAGCTTCAAACATGGTTTTGAAATGTCCCAGCTCCCAGTTCTATCAAGCATCTGCGGGATGCACCGGAACAAGTCCGGTCCATGGAGGCACAACCTCGCAAGCCACAGGATTCAATGGATCCACCACCAATGCCCTGGTGCCAGACACTGTAGGACACTCCCACAAGGTGCCGTGACCATGCCTCGACGGGTCAGAGACACGTCTGATCCGTGATGGACTGGACTTGTTCGGGCACGCCCCCTGTAAAAATCAAATCATAACAACTAAAACAGAGAAAAACTATTTATTCAGCTCTATCCATGTGCAGAACAGTAAAATGTTTATTGGTCCTGAACCAGATTACTTTTGGAAACTCTCCGTCGTCACTGTGGCCTCGTCCACTCACACTCCTCTGTGTTGCTGTGTGGTTGCAACATCTTGCGTTAGAAAAAACAGCAGCTGGATTTCCCAGTAAGAGCCGACGCACCACACAGCACGGGCCCGGACCAAAGGCAAAGGCCGGACAACGGAGGAGGATTTATCAGGAAGGATTTTATGTCTTGGAGGACGAGCAGCACATTTCGATGTTTCTTCCCTCCGTTTGTCTCTTTGTGTTGCTCGTTACTCGTTCGGTCGCTGCCTTTCAGGGTTTTATGGACACACAGCTCACGTTTACTGCTGATTGGAGATGTGTTATTTTTTTCCTCTCTGGTGTCTCTGTTTATTTTTATGGACGTACTTCTGATTCCTTTCAACCCATTTCAGAGTTTATGGGATATTTCTGGATCTTCTACTTCCATCATTTCACAAACAGACATTACAGATTCTCACTCTTTCTGCTCTCTCTTCCTGTATATATGCAGCTCTTTGTGCTATTTATGTTAACATGCCACTGTCTCTTTGCTTCCTTCAAACATCATTTGATTTAATTCTGATGTATTCATTCTCAACACGTTCCCTCTGCTAGTAATCACACAGGAGTCGTTCTAATCTGAAGGTTTGATTTGTGTATTTATTTGTGTCTCTGTTCAGGATTTCCTGTTTGTCATCTCGTCTGCTCTCCGTCTGGTTTTTCGTCCTCGTGTCATTTCAGCAGCAGGTGTGTCCAGAGAGGACGGCAGAGACGTGACGTGGAGGCTGAGCGGCTGTTAGAGAGACGCAGTATGAGAAGGTGATGGGGTGTCGAGGATGAAGTCTTCTGACTCACAGGAAG
The DNA here is from genome assembly GCF_040436345.1 of Pagrus major. Lineage (NCBI taxonomy): Eukaryota > Metazoa > Chordata > Actinopteri > Spariformes > Sparidae > Pagrus > Pagrus major. Next base: position 26,080,746 of record NC_133234.1, on the reverse strand, counting down.
TAAAGGTGCGGGTACGAGCCGGCCATCGACCATCACCTATCTGCTCCCGCTCCACCAACGCATTTCCAAATATCCAGCCGCTGTGTCAAACCACAAAAACCTCAAAGCTACACACAAGTTTGACTCCAGTTGCAGGACAACAACAACTGAACGCACCTTGAGAAAGACCCGACTTTGCATCACAAGACTCTCGTGCCCAATGTTCATCTGTCCGATGAACCATCTGTCCCGAAGTCGAGGACGACACAGTTAGCTTAGCATTAGCCTGCGTCATCACTTCCAGACTCTTCTCCTGCCTGATGAAGACGATCAGCTGACTGGTACCAGAGGAAACTCCAACAGAGATGTTGGGTTTATTTTTTATTTTTTTCACAGATCCTTTATTGATTTGTGTGTGAAGAGGGTTTACTCTGGAAAGATCTGAGACACCAAACTTTATAACGAACTGAGATTCTGTCTTTTGTTGTTTATTGTTGAATCACTGCAGGCTGAATTATTTGAACTGAACTTTGAACTTAGTTTAATAAAATTCTGCAAGATCTATGTTTCACCAAGTCCACTGAGCTCTTCCATAGATAAACTAAAGGCAGGCTTTACCTGCAGGACGCTGATGACCAGGTTATGCTTGTCATTTTTATCAGTAAGTCGAATCATATCGTCGCCATATGTCTTTCACTGTCTGTGGCTGCATCCTGAGCTGAGGACCGCCCGAGACATTTATTGGTCTAAAGAAACACAAACAAGCCGAGTCGTGTTTACTCCATCACAGTGATAATGTGACAGGGGAAAGATTGTCTCTACTCGCAGACGTAAGGTCAGTTTAATTTACCGGTCCTTCAAGAGCTGGAGATGATTTTTCTTCTGCTCTAAGTGATACTGGAGGTTCAGGACCTCACTCAGAGGCTCTTTGAAATTCATTACAGAAGGAGAGTGCATTCAATTGTTTACATTTATTCACGTATGCAGTCAGCTGCAGAAATGGAAACATGTTAGTGACTATGGGTGAAGAAAGCGTAACCTCTAGCAGCTAATGAGAATGTTATATGTTATATTTGATGCCGATTCTCACTTCTCACAGATCAAATGTAACGTACTTGATTCCAGGTCGAGCCGTCGCACACAGAAGTGAAGTATCTTCTGAACTGGCTCGAATGTTAGACGACCGTCATAATAAGACTTTAGAGTAAAAGATGAAATACCTCCATCAAGAGAGGAGCTCGAGCACCACGTCTGTGCAGCTCGTCTATCAGTCGAACACTCGCCCCGTCCTGTCGGCACTCAAAGCAGCCAGAATGATTTCCTCTGACAGTTTTCAGACTTTTGGAGTTCTTCATCATGACGGCGGTAATTCAGATGTTTCAGTCCGCAGTATATCTCTGCAGTAAAGACGTCGTTGGACCTTTGATTCGTTCTTTTTACTTTTGTGTGCATGCTCAAAATACACAGATACTAAAGGAAAGAAAATAAAAAGATCAATCAGCTATGTGTGCAGTTAGTAAACTGAGTAAATTGCAATCGTAGCATCTGTTAAAATGTGTTTTTGAACACATTGTGCAGCCCTCGTGTAGCCTCACACTCCCAGGGTCACCGTTCTCCTGTGTGTCTCCTGAATGATGCCAAATGTTCACACCTTTTCATCCTCTTAGTTCATCACAACACGTTTCTGTCACCGCACAGCGTGAAGGCTGCTGCACCGCTGCACCTCGTCCTCCTCAGTGACGGACAGAGAAGAGAAAGAGATCCTCGAGCATATTTTTAGACGTCTTGGAAACAATAATTTCTTACGTAGAGTTTTAAAGAGAGCTGACATAAATTTTGTAAAATTGGCTGCACAGTCGTCTGTGACATGCAGCGACTCTCTGAGGGACGGGGCGACAAACAAATCAATGAGTGAACAGCGAGATGCCAGGGATTCATGGAGGTTAATGCCAGAGGGGTGAATTATTCTGCATTCTTTCCTGAGAATTAAAGGTAAAATTAAAAATGCCGTTGTAGTGAACTTATCATTGTTATTTTCATTCTTTAGACGTCACCAGGATGCAGGAAACAAAGTCTCTGAACAGCTCAGTCACCAGCATAAAATGCGAGCAATTAACGTTTCCGCAAACCACAAATATGTTCACATTGTCGTAGGCTACGTCCACAGAAAGTGTCACATCACGTCCACGTTGCACGTTTAACACCTGACTTTCATGTCGTGAGGTGGTGGCTGTGAGTTACAGGTGACCAGGCTGCCAAGCCCGTGACCAGAGTTCTTCTAAGACCTCTGGACTGTTTCCAGGTATTTTGAGCCAAAACATGATGTTTTCTGAACTCTGTCCAAGTGGTTTTTGTGCCTAAACCTAACCAAAGCACAGGCACAGCTTTGTGACGAGAGACTACTTGTCTGTGGTTTTGCAGAAACATATTTTAGGACACCCATGACATCCACTTCAGATTCAAAATCCTCCACATTTCTGAGAGTATGGCCGCCGCCAAGCGGGTCATTGAGAAATTAATCTACAGATTAATAAATGATGAATACAAAAAGTTGGTTAGAGCCAAAAACTTCTAACAAACTGGTGCTGAACATTAAACCACCATCACTGCCGAGCAGGTCACCAGTTTGTTGTTACATCCAGTTTCTTTGCTCCACCTCATAATAAAACACTTTAAGGAATAAAAGCTTTATTTGCAAAAAAATATCCAATGATGTGAGCCGAGCTGACGGACGGGTGAAACAGAACTACTTTAGAGGAAATAAAATAAGAATGAGAACTACATTTCTAGGTACAATTTTCTTAAAGCTTTTAACTTCTCTCCTGAACCGCCTGCAGAGGAATTAACCCGGCACTCTCCATCCACATCCCTGTTCAAAACTAATTTCCATAAAGAGTTTCTGAGATGAGCATTAGTGTGTAATGACTTAAATCTGCTGTGCAGTTTTGCCAAAGGCTTGATACAGCCAGTAAATCAATCTGAAAACATTTCATCACTGACTGCAACGAGGCAACAGGGACGTTTTTCACCAACTTTACATTTTCAGCTGACTGATAGAAATTGTACTTACAGGAGGAATAAAGTGAAGAGACGAGACACTCGAGCCGTCAGACAACATGACACACACGGGTTTTGGCACTGGAACAGAAATATTTCTATTTCTATCAGCCATCGCTGTCATCCTCTCTGATTTAAGCAGAAGCCCGCAGAGCAGCGAGAGTCTGAGAGGACTTCAAACACTTTGACGGTCCGAGGCTTCTCGATTCAAACGCGGCGAGGGAAAACGTTCTGGACCGCGCCACAAAAGGAATCCTGATTACTCCACAATGCCATTATCATTCAGCGGCCGCAATGTGAAATGAATCAAAATGGAACTACAAAGAAGTTCAAGTCAAAGTGGAGGAAATAAAAGGAAGAAACGGCACAAAGAGGATGGATTAAGCCGTGGGGTCATCGCTGGTCAGGATTGAACCGCGGGCCTGTGAGAGGTTTGGTCACGGCAGCTACAAAGACAACGGGCGGACGAGACTTTGAATTCCTGTAAAGCTGCTGCAGGCCGTCATACATCACCACTGTTAGCCTGTATGGATGAGCGTGGAAATGGGAGGGAGATACCGATACACAGATCGATGGATCAATGGACCACAGAGGAGGGCGGATACAGAGCGAGGGGGTGAAGACGGATAGAGGATCCATGAGATCAGAAAACACAGACGTTATTAATACACAGAGAAAAAGACAATACTACAAACAAACAGGACAAACAGTGTTGACCCGTCAGAAACACACAACGTGATCTGGTCCAGAGAATCTGATTTGACTGTTCACGTTCAGTAAATCCACTCGCTGACACAAATCTGCTTTGTCTTCATCTCAACAGAGAAGAAACGGAGGTAATGTCTGTTTTCTGCCTTCAGGAAGTTACTGTGCATCTTATATTCCACTATTAATGTGTCGTATATACATGTAGACTGTGTATTTGTATGCAGCCTTGTTGCTGTTGGCATTTTACATTTCCAAAAACCACAGATGCATTTAAATTTGTACACGTCAAAGCACCATGTAGACATTTCTACAACACGTGACCTTCGTGTCGCGAGGTGGCGTCACAGCTGCCCGAGAAGGCTGTCAGGCCAGAGACCACTGTTCCAGACACTGTTTCCACATTTAGAAGAACGACATCACAACATTTCCTGCTGTGTTTGTGGCCACAAATCCAAGCATTTCAAGTCAAACAATGATCTGTTTCTAACCTTAACAAAGTGTTTTTGAGCCTTAATTTAACCAGAACGTGAGCACGGTGTTGTCACAACATGAAAGACAACTGAACTGAAAGAAATGCAAAGTTTCAACATATCTGTTTTGCAGAAATGTAAATTGCCAATGTTTGTTCTGGGACTTGAGTCGATGCAGACTGCAGCCTCAGTGAACCTGGATCATGTCTGTTAAATCTGTAAAATATCACTTTTTTCCCACCGGGGCATATTTTTCAGCTGAATTCATGATTTAAACCATGTTTGCTGGTTTTATGACGGTGTTGGTGTTCAGTTGGAGTTCCCTCAAGGTTCGTTTTACTTTCCTCCATCCATTCCCCAACTTCACCTCCGCTATATCCTTCATTTCCTCCTTTCCTTCCCTCCTTCATCTCCATCACCACTTTTTTCCCTGTGTTATCTCCTCTCAGAGGCTCAGTTGTGCTCTGAGGAGAAAAAAAAAAGCCATCAGGCAGTGACTCATCATCCTGCTGTGGGACCTGCGACACAGTTCATATTTTTTAGATCACTTCAGTCTTGTGTAAATGTTTGATTAAAGCCTCGGCTCCTCTGCTGAAACTCAAACCTCCACTGAGAGTCTCCTGGTGCCGGAGAGGTCCGAGAACACAGGGAGCATCGTGGTGGGAACAATTAATACAAATTAATTATTGTTACCCGGAATCATCAGAGCACTTTGATCTGTGTACAGGAAGTGAAACGTCTGCAGTGAAGGAACGGTCAGGTAGACTCATTCACCTGAGTCGACCTGCTCCACGACCAGTTGCACATCTTGAGATTCTCCACACACTGCGTTGGCGAACAGAACCGAGGTTGTAAAGTTCAGCGCCGTGTCGTCCTCTAACGTACCTCAGCTGTAATGTGAACACAGTCTCCAGCATCTTCTCCTGCCTTGAAAGTCGTGTCTCCACAAATAAAACTCAACTTTCTGTATGAGCCTCAAAGGGGAGGAAAAAAAATCCCCTCTGACTCCCGAGCAGCTAAAAATGAAGAAAAAGGAGAGAGCGAGGAAGAGGAGGAGAAAGAGGAAGATGAAGTGAGAGAGAGAGAGAGAGAGAGAGAGAGAGAGAGAGAGAGAGAGAGAGAGAGAGAGAGAGAGAGAGAGATGAAGCGGAGGGCTAAAGATTTATTTTCCCCTCAAACAACTTCACTCACTACAAACATTGTTTCCTCTCAAACAGATGAGTCAGCTGTCTGGGTTTCAGGTTTCTACAGAGCAGACACACACACACACACACACACACACACACACACACCTATGTGCACACACACAGAGACACACACCAGACGTTACTGATGCTGCTGTCAAAAAGGTGAGAGGGCGTTTGTTAAAATTCTTCTGATGCCTTTTTCTCCATTTGTTTCTGGACGAGGAAGGAACGAGAGGAGCTCACACTGTGTGTGTGTGTGTGTGTGTGTGTGTGTGTGTGTGTGTGTCTGTGTGTGTCTGTATTTGTGTTTGTGTTTGAGAGATAGAAGGGAAAACAGAAAACAACACAGGGCTAAAGGCCTGTCTGGGGAGCAAGCCGGCAGGCTGCTGATAACACACACACACACACACACACACACACAAACACACACACACACACACACACACACACACACACAAACAACACACACACACATGCAAATGACAAAGTCAGTTAGTTTCACGTCCTTTTCGCAGCTGATTATTTACTGGCTGTTTGCCTTGTTGTCAGATTATCCTCATTCACTGGCACCTAATTTGACCTCATCCAGTGTGTGTATGTCTGTGTGTGTGTCTGTGTCTGTGTGTGTGTGTATGTGCATGATCAAGGAAGAGAGAGAGAGAGAGAGGGGAGGGGGTAATGAACGAATGAGGCTACACTTGTATGGATGTGCCTCAATCTGTGTGTGTTCGTGCATGTGTGTGTGTGTGTGTGTGTGTGTGTAGTTGAAGGAGTGAGAGACATTTTTGCTTTCCAATCTGAGGCCGCCGACAAGAACAAAACAAATTGCCCTGTCAACGCAAATTGTTCCGTCAACTCACTGGGACAGTACACACACACACACACACACACACACACACACACACACACACACACACACACACACACACACACACACACACACACACACACACACACACACGAACAGCTCTCATTGGGACACACAAACACACCATCAATAGCGGCCCGCCACCTCGCCCCTAACCCCCCGAGGTAATTGGATTTAAAATTAGAAAAAGCCAACAAATTGATTATTGAGGCCATTAGCCGAAAGCTGCTGCGAGCTGATTGGCTGCCTGTGAGGCGGCGCTCCCTCCGATAACGAAGCAGGAATCTGCATGCGAGCGACCGCGGCCGTCACACGCCGCTGGACTAATCCATACGGTTAGAAAGTTTAGATAATGCAGAGGAAAACAGTGGAGCGCTCCAGGTGTGTGTGTGTGTGTGTGTGTGTGTGTCTTCAGCTAAGGCGAGTCAGTGTGAAGAGAGATGACATGATATTGTCTCATAATGACATTACAGGACCGTTTATTTAACCTACTCAGACTGTATGACAATTCATCTGTAACATAATTCTTGATAAATTGATGTAATTAAACTAAACCTGACAGGCAGATTAAAAAAAAGCTCAAGTGTTTATTTTACCAAACTTTATCAAAATGTTCACTATTGAGCGTTTTGTGAAGCCTCACCAGTAGTGCAGGTAAATGTGGAACTATGTACGTTTCTGTCTGAGTATTGACACAAGAGGACGTTATGGACGTCGTCTTCTTGGTGTTTAGATCCAGAAGTGATCATATGTTAGAAGAGGGCGGAGCTGAGGAGGACATCCAGACACTGTGGTGGCCACCTGTCAATCACGAGGTAGACGCGACCTAAAGCTGCTTTATCGTCTGTGTCACTTTAAATTGAACCATAACTCACTAAATTGTGTTGAAGGAGACTTGAAGCCAGCGAACTGAGACCAGAAACTGATTAGGAAACTGTTTACTGAGTTAATAAATCAAGTGAGAAGTGGGATCGTTTTCTCATAAGCTTACACACAATCAGATCTCTTCTTGAAACCAGTGGAGTCGCCACCTGCTGGCTGTTAGAACAGGTCTGGTTTCATTGTTTGGACCCAGAAGTCAGAGCAGTTAGATAACGAGAGGCTTAACGATCTCACTTCTCTGAACTCCAGGAACATTTCTGCACCAGTTCAGCAGTTTTGCTGAAGAGATAATTTCAAAGAAAACTCTCAGAAACATGAAAAGTCCTGTGTATAAGTGAAGTTAGGCCAAACTGAACCTCGCTGTGTCCTCTGAAGGACACCAGGGAGCCGCTCAGGTCATCCATCAGCCATCTGTCAGACAGCAAATACGACTTCTGGAATGGAAAATAACCTCAAGTCACCGGCCAGTTACCTGCCATCTGCTCAGAATGAGTTGACAAACTCTCTGTCAGCCTGGTCTGGTTGGTAATGTGTGCTCGCCCTCCGGCTGTCTGCTGATTCACACTTTGATGTGTTTCTTCCTCTCCGAGCCAAACTCGGCTGTGCACTTGATCTCGACACTCAGCTCAGCTCTTTTTCTCTCCATCCTCTCATAAAAAAAACCCTCTTCTCTCGAGGACGCCATTTTAAAAACAATATTCCTCATAGTCTAAAACTCATTACTTCATCCGCTGTTGACTCTAAACCTAATGTACTCTGCAAGAAGTCAGGAAACAATAAGCCAGCCATTAACTTTTGGTATTGATTCGTTCTCACAAATAATTTAAGGATCCATTTCAATCTGCTTGTGAGCAGCCTTGGGGAAATAACAAATTATTAAAGCGATTCACGGTGACTTCTCCACCATTTATTTAGTGAGGGGACACGGCAGCGAGACAAAGAGGGAGGACGAACCATCGTTCAGCCTCATTCTTCATGCAGAACTTAATCAGGTCCCATGTTTGGAAAATTTGCAGCAGATTTTTAAAAGAAGAAAGTTTGAGGTCGGTCCTGATGTGACCACCCTGCTCCTGCTGCAGCCGGGGAGCAGCAGCGATAACGCTGTGATGTCGTCTAAACCTGTCAGACGGCAGTTTGTGTTCGGACAAACGTCTGCTCGGGTCGGGTTTTTATCAAGCTGCCGCCGACTGACAGGCCCGAGATGAAGGTCAGGACACTCAGATACCTGGATCGATCAGCTGTCATCATCTCACTGTGATCGGTGGTCGCATGACACATGGGCTGCCTGATAATGTCCTGCTGCCTTCAGAGTGTGTGTGTGTGTGTGTGTGTTTAACTTACATCCTGTCTTTGTCAGTGTGTGTGTGGCTTTTACACTCTCCGGTGTAACTTTGTAAGGAAGTTGATTTTTGAGCGTCATCAAATACTGACGCTTCTGGACCGCTGCCGACCCGTCCTACAATCCCAACACATCGGTACTTGATGAAACCCAAATGATCAGTATGAGACTCAAAACATCAAGTGCATCTTTAACGCCTCCTTTCAGAAAGATTTAGGTTAAAATATGGAATTTAATATTCATAACTATATTTTCATCGGTGTATAATCACCTTAAACTAAGTTCTTGTTTTGTTGCCTGAGAGCCACTGTACGGGAGGGGGAGACGAGGGGTGTTCAGTTGGTTGCAATCTACAGCCACACCGCTAGATGGCACTAAACGCTACACACTGGACCTTTAAACTATATTATTGATTTGCCACCGACAACAAGACGACATGTTTCAAACCAGGGCTGAGCAACATGTGGATATTATATTGTTACTGTGATATATGTGGTCTGAGATTTTGGATGTCGACATATTGTGATGCATCTTTACTGGTTTTAAAGGCTGCCTTGATATTATGTGGAAGTTTCAATGGTTGATATTGAGATATTTGGTCAAAAATGTTGTGATGTTTGTTTTTGTCACCCATTTATGAAGTGCTTTTGGAGATATTAAAAATATTTAGATATAAATTGTTTATCGTGAAACTGTCTAATCATTTAGTTTAATTATTTGAGCCCTGTATCAAACATAGATATGGAAACAGAGTCAGGTTCCTCCACACCAGACACAGACCTGACCTCCACCACATAAATCTCCTTCTGGATAAATTCAATCACAAACGTTAGACATCAGTGTTGGACCTCGCTGAGGCTCTTGTGTCTGACTGGAAGCACATTAATGCAGCAGGTTCAACATGTGGTGGAAAGACTGAAACCAGGACGCAGCACATGAATGCACATGCTCAGGAATGTAAATGTTAACTATCACATACGACGTGTTCAGGTGTCCACATACTTTTGGCCATTGTCCTCTCACTGCATGCAACAACAAACCCTCCAGCAGCATCACACTCAGCTCTGAGAGGTTATCAGCATCATCCCGACCTGAGCTCGCCGCCACCGCCGCCTCACACCTTCTGCTCACATTAAAGCCCCGCAGCCGGGACCGCAGGGCTCGGCCTCCACGGAGCGCACTTCTAATTGCCGTCTTGTTACAAAGAGGATTATGGGACCAGTTGGGGACTCCGGCCAGCCAAAGGCAGATTATACTGGACATTATCGCAAAGGGAGGAGGGCTAAAGAAACACGCCGCTGCCAGAGAGCTTAATTTGTTCTACGGCGCCTCGCATGCATGAACATGTTACAAATCCCACTAATGAGGAGAACAAGTAGAGGAGGAGGAGGAGGAGAGGAGCGAGGAGGGACTGAAGAAGAAACAGGAGTAAAGAAAAGAGAGGAGACGAGCAGAAGAGGAGAGAAGATAAGAGGAGGAAAAGGAAACTGAAAGAGGGTGATGGGATGGAAAAGAGGAGAGGTCGTCAGATGGAAGGACAGGAAAAGAAGGTGGAGGCGAGGGTTTAGAGGAGAGATGGATGATGGGAGGAGGAAAAGGAAAGAACAGAGAGAGGGTTGATACAAAGGAAGGAGGACGACACAAGATAGGACAAGAAAGGAGGAGAAGATGGGAGGGAGAAAGAAAGAAAAATGGAGAGGAAACAAGGAAAACGGAGGGAAAAGATAAACCATGAGGGACGTAAAGGCAAGAAGAAAGGAGGAAGAAAAAGAGAAGAAGAAAAGATGAATGAAACACTGGTGACAGTCAGGAAGGAAGTCGGGAACGTACGGAAAAAGACAAAAAAATCAGCATGATAAAGAAATCTCACAACTCGATGAGGTGAGAGCAGAAGAACGAGCTGAAGACCTTCAAATATTCATCTTGAACAAACATGAGACAAAAACATGTGATGAGCAGAACACAAACCTAAAAATATCACGCTGTAGTTATTCTTTTAATTAGTGACAAATCCACTAAAATGAGTCTTGTGAGTTGTTTACGTTGGAGGTTTTTTTTTAGACCACCTCAGACGGTTTGTGTGTCCTCCAGGGACACCAAGTCAACACGGCCTACATCTCAAACCACCATTTCTCCAAGGTTTATTAAAAAACTCACGGTCAGGAAATGTATCCGAGTACTTTGAATCACGCCGTTATACTGAAGTCACGCCGATTTCCAGTCATCAGGTGGTGATATTTCATGGATTTCAGATGCATTTAACGGGTCTTTTCCCGATTGATAACCCTGATTGACCAGTTCATTAATCCATGAACAACCCGCAACAACTCTGTACTCTGGAATTTTATGGATTTCATGCAGAAATGATGGACATGTTAGTGTAAATTAATATGTTTAGTCCATTATTTGTGAAACATAATGGACACACACACACACACACAATACTAATCCCTATAGATCTCTCACACACTGTCACACCAACAATACGCCTTCGACAGAGTACATCCATTATGTTAACTTACTGCTGTTGACAGTTCAACACGCCCACTGCACCTGAGGTTCACTCCACACACACACACACACACACACACACACACACACACACACACACACACACACACACACACACACTTCATGCTGCATCTGCAAACAGAGTGTGCTGAGTGCTGTGAGTTAATCATTCAGAAAATAATTAAAATCAATAAAGCAGAACAGATTGAATGAATGTGAAAAAACACACACACACACACAACATCCATGATGTGTTGTCCCTGACCAGAGAGAGAGAGGAAGACAGGAAGGAAGTCAGGAGGGAAGACAAGAAGGAAGAGAGGGAGGAAGACGGGAAGGAAGTCAGGAAGGAGGAGAGGGAGGTAGACAGGAAGGAAGACAGGAAAGGAAGAGAGGGAGGAAGTTAGGAAGGAAGACGAGAAGGAAGTTGGGAAGGAAGTCAGGAAGGAAGAGGGGAAGGAAGTCGGGAAGGAAGACTGGAAGGAAGTCAGGAAGGAAGACAGGAAGGAAGGAAGTCAGGAAGGAAGTCAGGAAGGAAGACAGGAAGGGAGACCGGAAGTGAAATGAACACCAGAGCCTCTAGGGGGCACCTGTGAGATTGTTGGACCACACACATTAAATTATAACAAGGCCAGAACATGGAAACAACAGATTTAGAGTATACGCAGCGTGAAGAGGCGACCACAAAGAGCTTTGAAGTTCACACATGATGAAACAAAGAATATTTACTCAGACAAAACCTCCTGTATTGAGTCCAGCAGACAGACAGACGGACAGACAGACGGCTAATCTGGTGAGCAGAAGTAGTTCACTAATAAAACGAGGAAGTACTGAGCAGGACAGATAAGAGGCAGGACGGGGAGGAGGAGTGAGAGATAAGCAGAGGAGGGCAGCGTGGAGGAGAGAGGCCATCCACAAGAACAAAAGACTAATTTGAAGAGCGGCGAGCAGAAAGCTCAGGGGTCCGACGCTGAGGAGTTCAACAATAATCAGAGTTTTTAAGAACTGACTGACGGGCTCCTGAGATGACGGTTTAACATTTAAAGCTTCGGTTCTATTTCTGTCAGAGACGAGTGAAGTTTTTCTCGAGCGCGTGCTGAATAAATATCCTGCAGCTTTGTTCTGGGACCAGATATCTGCTGTTTGAAATGTAAAATGACTGACAACACGAAGACACTCTGAGACTTATTAAAGGATTTCTGCTCCTCTGATGAGAAAACAATTAAAAGTCACTACTACTACAACCACTCCTGCAACTACACTACTAATGAGAGTAAAAATGAATAAATAATGAATGAAAAATAATAAAATAAAGGATTTATAGTATGTATAAAATTGTGTGGTGTATAATGTTCTGTTGCATTTACACAAGGGCGAGGACGAGGGTTATTAAAAGCAAGTTAAGTACTTGTGGAGATTTATTTTCAGCACTGGTGTGAATACTGTATAATATATAATATATTTGTTTTCCTGTAGTACATCGAGAAAAACACGTTTCACTGATAACTGATGGATTTTATCTCAACACAAAGCATCTGTACCAGACTCTGCTGCACCAATTAATCAACTACTTGTCAACTACTAAGTAATCGGCAACTAAAAAGACGAAATTGTCTTGACTGAATATCTTGGGGTTGTGGACAAAACAAGACATTTGAGGACATCGTCACGGTCTTGGGAAACACTGATCGACATTTTTCACCTTTTTCAGACATTTTATAGCCCAAACGATTAACTGATTAATTGACCGATTGATTGACAATGAAAATACAAACAAACACCTCAACCTCAACACAGCACCTTCAATACTGCGCTTTGTAAATTCTGGATGGAGACAAGTTGTAAACACACTACATACACACTGACATAGTCAACATGGTGAACTTGTAAGTCTACGAGAAACATGATGATTCATTTGGAGTCGTATTTGTGTCACCTGATGAACGTTAGTCTGATTCTTACTCTCTTTTAGCTCTGTGTTTGGTCTCCGCCACCAATTTCATGCTCTTTCGTTGCTAGATACTCCACTATGTTCATCAGCTAATCAACAACTGTGGGTTTGTTGCGTGATCATACCAGCAGACGGCACGTCAGCTGTAGTTTTGTTTAAAAGCAGCTCCAAGCTGAACATCCATTTGTTGTTGTGTTGCTGATTCTTTGTGGACAAAAGCTGTGTCAGCACCTTGATCCTGATCCGACCGGCACGTCCTTTTGTTTGGGAAGAGAGTGAAAGACAGACGCAACATATTTTTATATGACATACAGCTAACAGATTTAGCTAAACTGAAGTTATCAACATTCACAGGGAATCTGACCCCGGTGGCAGAGAAACATCCAGTCTTCTCATTGACGAGCTTGTTTGCTTATGTAGGTCGTACAGAGGCATCAGGAGTAAACAGACTGTTTCATAACCAGTTAAAAACTTCCTGTAAAGAGTGAGTATGACTCAGTGATGCCAGAGTCCAAACCCAAACAGTTTGTATCTGGACAAACAAAGCAGCCAGCTGGTTCACAGCTCCGACTCTCTGATAACTACAACAACAAGCTCAAACAAACCCACGCAACCAACCAATAAAACCAAATTTTCTTTCCGAGTCTTTGTCCAACAATCAGTCAGATTTGGCATCTCTGGGACAAGTGGAGTGAATCTGTTCGAGGAGAAAGCAAGCAGGCAGACCATCTGAACCGTCACTGTTTCTGTCCGTCCTCGGCTCTCCACCCAGAGCTCCACCAAATCTCTTGACCACCTCTCGAATCACTGCACTGATTTGCTCCATCGAATGATGCAAGGATTGGACTGGGATTTCTTGGTGAATCACTTTTTCGCCTCTGACTTCGTCGTGTACTTTGACTTCAGTAGGTGATTTCCTGAAATTGCAGTGAAAGCTTTTGATCGCTCTGAGCTTCGGTCTTTGTTGAAAACGGTCTTTCTGTTTTGTATTCTACGTTGATTTCTCCAATTGTGATTGCTGAACATTAGTGTAAAGACCCACACCAAACTCTTTTGGTTTGCTAATTTTCTGGTATCAAACTACTGAGAAAAAGGAAAAAAAACACCCTATCCTCTTATAAATCCAGAAGCACAATGTACTTTCTGTCAGTTAAGTGGTTCAGGTTGAATTTATCCTTTCAGCGCATAAATTTGACGTCTTAAATCCACCAAAAACTGCCAATAAAGACTGAGGAGATTATAGCTGTGGGAACAAGAAGAGGTGTACGAGAGAGGGCGAGAGTTATTAAAGATGAATAGGAAGCGAGCGGTGACTGACAGCGGCGTTCGTGCTCCCAGCAGGCCCAGCGTGAATGTGATTATCCCGGGATAATGCTGTTTCCTCTTAGAATAGACCCCGGCCGTCTCAGAGGGGAAGGATTAGATTTAATTAGTCGCTCGCTCTGAGCGGAGGAACACTCACACCTACACATCTACAACTTCAGTAACAAACCGGGCGGTGATGGAGGAGGGAGGGAGCCGGACGGCGGCGGACAGGAGGTGATGGAGGAGGTGGAGGGAGACCTTGTGGCCGGCGCTTTGTCATTAAAAACCTCTTTTTCACCTCTTTTCTCCATCTATCTACCTCACCTGGTTCCTTTTCCCTTTTCCTTCTGTTGCCCATCAATCACTCATCCTTCCTTTAGCACCAGTTACTGCAGATAAGCAGCGAGCAGATGAAGCTTTTTTTGTGAGGGGAAGGGTTTTTTGGTGATTTAAGGTTCTGCGACTCACATTGTTCATATTGTAAAGCCGTCAGATGAATCATCAGATCATTCTGGGGGATAAAAACAAAACAGAATGAATTACAGAGAGTAACAACGGGACATTTTCTCTTCCATCTTTGTGTAACTTTTGGCACAAATCCCACTTTCCCTGTTCAAAATTGCAGACGGCTACTGTTTCACTCATTTTGATAATTAACTTGAAATTAAAGATTATAATGATCAAATAATTAAAGATTATGTACTGTAAAACAGCTGCAAGGAACTGTAGACAGAAGCGGTGCGAGCATGTGTGGACTTGTTGTCCAACCTGGAAAAATCCTCTCGCTGATGGTCTCGCTCACATGTGGCTCATTTAAGAGGCATCAGTATTAAACCGACTGTTTCGTAACGAGTCAGAAAATCAATTAGTCTGTTTAAATAAACAACTAAAGTTAGTTTCTGCCTTTATACAGTATTTCTATAATAAACCTGCATTTAAATGAATGTTATGTGTTCCACTGATGATACTCTGAGAGGTTATTCATCCCATGAGGACACTGATCGGCTATAATTGATTCTGATGAGGCAGTTTGATTGGATTTTACACGAGCGCGGCCAAATAAGTTGCTAATATTCTCCATTTCAGTGGGGAGTTCAGGTGTCCCGAGCGGCTTCACGCTGCACTGAGGACGATTTATTCTGATGGGAAAATCTCAGCTGTTGTTTTTTTTTTGTTGTGTTTTCGACTGTGACGTGACGCTTCTGTCCAAAAGTGTCGTCTTCAGCTTGAAGGTAAACGACACCAATCCAAATACTGTCTGCTAATCAGAGCTGTCTGATCCGCTAGCTCATTTCCAGAACCAGAAAATGCAGATTTTTTCCTGTCAGAGGAATAAACTGACAGCTCCATGCAGTCAGCAGGGAGGGCTATTTATAGAGCACACACACACACACACACACACACACACACACACACACACACACACACACACACCCTGCAGATATAATATGATCAAGTGCATTACATCAAATCACATTAATGCACCTCGCCAAGAGTGTGGTGGGGTCAAGAGCAGAGTGAGTGTGTAGGTGTGTGTGTGTGTGTGTGTGTGTGTGTGTGTGTTTAAATGTCAAAGATAGAGAGCGAGGATTTGATACCCCTCGTCACATAATTCAGGTTTATTTGTTCATTTCACCTCAGTCACAGGTAAAAGTGTCTCCAGGAACACTACATAAAGTACCGCTGGTGTCGTATCACGCTTGCATTACTTTTACAGGTGTATGAGCCTCTCGTGGCGGCAGGTGGGGAGGATGGCGGTGCGACAGCTGGGTGAGAAGGCTGCCGAGCCAGAGGCCGCTGTTCGAGACCGCAATTCAAAATTTCTTAACAATTTCCTGCCGTGTTTGCGCCGACAGAACCAGGTATCATAAGCCAAGACATGATGTTTTCCTCAACCTAACCAGACCACAAGCACAACGTCACAACACAAAGACACAACGCCAACGTTTCTTCTGATTATAGAGTTGAAGACACACAACATTCCCATGATGCCGTGCATGTCTGTGGACATACAAACACACGAGGTAAAAAGGAAGCGGTGCCCTCTGGGAGTGTGTGAGGTTCAGAGGTTTGACAGGATCAGAGCTGGAGGCCTTCTGTAGTTCTTGATCAAAGACGAAAGGTCCACACACACACACACACACACACACACACACACACACACACACACACACACACACACACACACACACACACACACACACACGCGCCACCCACCAGCCTCTTCTCCTCTTTGAAGACAAATCTGATGGGACTTAATGTTTGTTACAGGAGTCAGAGGTGTGTGTGTGTGTGTGTGTGTGTGTGTGTGTGTGTGTGTGTGTGTGTGTGTGTGAGAGAGTGAGTCTTTTGATGCTGTACTCCCACACACACACACACACACACACACACACAGAGAGCTATATATTTTTAGACTTGCTCGTCTTCGTGCATACAGAACAGTCTTTTCACAATCACGACTGGTTTGGTCGAAAGAAACCTTGCTGCTGGTGCCCAAACTCAGCTCCATGGCAAAGAGTATACATGAGCAGCAGGCAGAGGTTATACTGCCACCTATAGTTTTGGAGGAACCTCAGATCAGTTCCTACTCTGTGGGGAAACCTTAACAAGTATGAAGCCAACTTTAGCAGTCAACATGACTGCTCTGTAGGGGGCCGTCCAGAATTAGGAGAAAAAAATGAAGATATAAATGCAACAATCCAACAAAAATATCACCCAGGTTGTCTGAATATGCTCCATGATGTCTAATGATTGCACCTGTTCACACAGACTGACCTCTCAGCAGGTGTAATGAGGGCACTCACTTGAAAGTACAATTCTACTCAACCTCCTGTGGGAAAGCTGAGCTGCACTTGTGTCTGATCATGAGTCAGTGAAGAGGTCCGACAGTGACCGAAAACACCTGAAGACGAGGGAGAAGAGATGGAAACATATCAGTGAGAGCCGACTGTGGAGGCAGCAGAGAGCAGCAGAGGAGAGACGAGGCAGAAGAAAGAGTTGATAAGAGCGGCGGAGCTGCACGTCTCCTCCTCTCGGCTTATCGGCTGGAGAGCAGCCGGTGTTGCTCGGCGGCGGAGTTCAGAAAATGAAGAGTCCTCTGACACCTGCGAGCGAGCAGAAATCTTATCTGTGCTGAGGAACGATATGTCCTGCGTGCCAACTCTTCCACTGCAGACAACATGCTATAATCATACAGCAATAAAGAGCTCATGGAGGAGGAGGAGAAACAATCTGTCTCTGAATTATTCTCACCCCACACTTCCTCAGCGGCATTTAAAGATTTCCTATTTTTCTCAGGTGTTTGTTTTTTTCTCAGTTGTACTCGGCCTGGATGAATCCATTACACTCACAGACACCACATTTTCTCACTCTGTGTATCTGCACTCAGAGCAACTTACAGGAAGCACGGCGGTAATAAAACAAAAGGTAACAGCTTACTTAGAAAATAAGAGCTTTTAGAGGGAGTGGGAGAGAAGATGGAAATCTAATTTTACAAAAAAATGTTGCTGTGTTACTTTGTCTGGATTCATGGTGAGAATATATTAACAGCAACCACAATTAGTGGCCCATAAATGAAGATAAAAACAGACTATGACCTGGTGTTGTCTGTGGCAGCAGGTACACGAAGGGTTACTGTGAAAACAGCTCAACAGTGTGTATCAGCCTCTCCTCCACTGTCAGGGATCAGAGGGAAATTAATTAAAAGATAAGGTTGTAGTGTCGTGAAACTTTAAACAGAAACAATGTGCCGTCATTATTTATGATAAACTCAGTATGTAAAAAAAGGTTTTGGCTGCTTATAATGAATTTTAATGTTGTTCGCTGTCCAGGATCGGCCCCCAGCGTAAACATAAATGAATTATATCCACATAAAAGCAGTCATTTATGCCTTTTAAGCTTTTAAAGTGTCACAGTAGCGCTCAGCTCATGAGGGACGATCGTTTGGCCAAAAAGTGGGAAAAAGCACTTTTCAAGACAGACGGAGGAGTGAAGCTGCTGCTGCTGCTGCTGCTGACATGCTGCTGCTAACATGCTGCTGCTGCTAACATGCTGCTGCTGCTGCTAACATGCTGCTGCTGCTAACATGCTGCTGCTGCTGACATGCTGCTGCTGCTGCTGCTGACATGCTGCTGCTGCTGACATGCTGCTGCTGCTGCTGCTGACATGCTGCTGCTGCTGCTGCTGCTGCTGCTGCTGCTGACATGCTGCTGCTGCTGCTGACATGCTGCTGCTGCTGCTGCTGCTGCTGCTGCTGACATGCTGCTGCTGCTGACATGCTGCTGCTAACATGCTGCTGCTGCTAACATGCTGCTGCTGCTGCTGCTGCTGCTGCTGACATGCTGCTGCTGCTGCTGCTGCTGACATGCTGCTGCTGCTGCTGCTGACATGCTGCTGCTGCTGACATGCTGCTGCTGCTGCTGCTGACATGCTGCTGCTAACATGCTGCTGCTAACATGCTGCTGCTGCTGACATGCTGCTGCTGCTGCTGCTGACATGCTGCTGCTAACATGCTGCTGCTAACATGCTGCTGCTGCTAACATGCTGCTGCTGCTGCTGCTAACATGCTGCTGCTAACATGCTGCCGCTGCTGACATGCTGCCGCTGCTGACATGCTGCTGCTGCTGCTGCTAACATGCTGCTGCTAACATGCTGCCGCTGCTGACATGCTGCTGCTGCTGCTGCTAACATGCTGTTGCTGCTAACATGCTGCTGCTGCTGCTGACATGCTGCTGCTGCTGACATGCTGCTGCTGCTGCTAAAATGCTGCTGCTAACATGCTGCTGCTGCTAACATGCTGCTGCTAACATGCTGCTGCTGCTAACATGCTGCTGCTAACATGCTGCTGCTAACATGCTGCTGCTGCTGCTAACATGCTGCTGCTGCTGCTGCTAACATGCTGCTGCTGCTGCTAACATGCTGCTGCTGCTGCTAACATGCTGCTGCTGCTAACATGCTGCTGCTGCTGCTGCTAACATGCTGCTGCTAACATGCTGCTCACGCGACGCCTCCTATTTAGACATCCTGTTGTTCACTTCATGGATCTTGGGAGGATCGGATAGTGTTAGATAACCACAATGCATTACAGACTGATTTAAAGTGCGTTCTGTCCGTTTTGAAAGGTGAAAATGCTTCTAACCGATATGCAAATCTGATCTTTAACCAGCTCCTGAGAATAACTACGTCAGTAAGTGGTTGCAGAAGTAGCCTCTGCAGGGTCTTTACTCATGTGGCAACGGCAACTGAAAGAAACAGGAAGTAGTGAGTTCCTGGGATTCATAATATCAAATATGAACTTTATAATGTGAGACACTTGAGATAAATGTGGCGTAGTCTCTTGGTTGGAAAACAATTTATGGTGTGTGAACACATGAGTATGCGTCGCCGGGTATCTTTGAGCTTATTTAACAGTAAATCCCTCAAAGTTGCTATAAACTGACGAGAGTAAAAATTAATCAAAGCATGTTTCTAAGAAGACCGAAGACAAAGGATTCCTCGGTGACGCTTTTCTCCACAATTCAAAGATAAACGTGTAACTTCCAGTAATGAAACATTTCTCAGAATGAATTCTGAGCCTCTTGGCGCCCGGCGGTGATGAAGCTGTGCTTGACAGATTCAAAAGGCCTTTTGTTGAGGAGAAGAAGGAAGTTTATTAATATGCAAACCAGACTCGTGTGTGTCGGAGCTGTTTAGGAATACAAATGACAAAACCTTTACAGATGCTGCTCCTTTAAAACACTGACAATGAAAACAGAGTGATGCTCCTTCACTTCATTAAAGTCGACTTGTGTTGCAACAACTCGGGATCATTCTTACAAACATGTCAGAGCAGGTTGAGATGATTGTTCGGCCTGTTGCGTTAATGAAGGGGCGGATCTTAATTAAGGACTCATTTCCCATAAAGCCCGTCACTTCCTACACCTCCCATCTCTCCACAGACAGACACACTCTCCACTTCGTCGTCTCTCTGAGCCGGTTTTCTTCCAAACCACTGAGCCCAAGTTTCTGTCTGCGTTTCAGTGGGATTTCTGCACAACACAGATCCTGTGGGAGGATTTAAATCATTTCACAGCATCTTCACCTCTGCTCGCCTCAGTTAGACTTTCTCCCTGAAAACCTCTCCATTACTCTGCAGATACAGTCCAGTGACAGTGACAGAGAGAGCATGACGGAGAGAGAGAGGGCGGAGAGAGAGAGAGGAGACAGAAAAGGGCAGAGAGGAGAGAAACTCTTGGAGATGTAGCAGTAACATTTTTTTTTTCCTTCCCGATCGATCCAGAAAGCTGAACTTTGTGTATCGGGCGATGCAGAGAACCAGCTGTAGACTACTAACCCTGTATAGATGTCATGTTATGGACGTCTTTAAGGTTACACAAGTCACTTGCTGTCTATAAATATTGGCTTCTTGTGCAGTTAAAAATCTGTTAAGTTGCATACAGGTGCTGCCAGGAAGCACCCCGGTGCGTTTTCTAATAAATAATGTGGTATCGGATCGGAGTATCGACTCGTGGCTTTGGGACACTGAAGCTAATTAACAGAGGATTGTTTGTGATCATCCTCAAACACAGTTCAGGAGCTTTCTTTTACATCACAGATGTTTTGGATTTTGTCGTACACGTTAAATCAAACCTGCATGAGGCAACACCACCAATCCAACTGTCTGAAGATAATGTGCTCACCAATATCACTCAATCAAAACCATGCAAACAAAACCAGCAGTTTACTGGGTCCAACACCATCTAAGTGTTTTCTGTACAGATTCTGACTAAATGGAAGATTAAGATCCTGTTTCTGCTCTCAGATTCAAAGCTGATACATGAAGTTTAAAGACAGAAGCAGTGAAGTAAATTTGCCTCTATGACTCATCTGTTTGTAGTATTTATCCACTTGTCGGCCATGTTCCTGTCCGTGTTCAGAGACTTAACAGGGTTTATCCATCATCTTCTATCGAACTCTACCAACCTTCATACTGTTGACATCCATCAGTCTTCTGGAAATACTCGGTTCAACTCGGTCAGAACTATAATCAGAACACGATGGAAAGAAACGTCCATCCAGTGCAGACTTGTGTTAGAAACATGGATTTGCTTTCTTCTCCATTTAATTTTCACACACTATTATAATTTATATAATAACAATATATATTGTGATGCTTCCTGGTTTCTGTTGTTATCTGTTGTTTAGTGCAGCAACGATTTGGTTGATTAATTAATGAATATCCAACAAGGATTTGTTGCTTTTCTTTATCATTTATGACAGTAAATAAAGATTTTTTGGGTTTTTTTGACTGTTGGTTGGACAAAAGAAGCAATCTGAAGACGTCACTGTGAGCTCTGGGGAAGTATGATGGGAGCTTTTATATTTTTCTGACGAACAGACAAAATGATTCATTTATTTAATATCTGAATAACAAATAATCTATAAATTAAATAATGAATAGTTGCAGCTCTCTCAGATCGCAAACTTTCAGCAGCAAATAAAATGTCTGTGTTCAAGGTCAAGCTTATTTTTTTTGTTTTTACTCACTACTTTTCACTTTATTCAATTCTTGTTATTTACATTAGGCTGTTTGTTGCAGCCCAATGAAAAAAAAAACGTCCTCCAGCTCACTGTTGACTCGTCTCCGTCTGCCTTCAGGTATCAAAACCGAACATCTGTGTTTAAACTGACGAGCTGCAGGAGCAGACTGGAAAATGTGCACATGTAAAGATCTATTTCCCACCGCAAGTACCCGCACACATAGATACACAACACAACTGACAGACAAATAACACTGTGCATATCCAGACACACACACACACACACACACACACACACACACACACACACACACACCGCTAGCTGCTATAATATCCAGTTCTATCAGGTTAGAGCAGGAATCAGATAATGACTTCTATCAAACAGCCCTCCAGAGTCAAATAAAACCTCCTCGTCTTCCTCCACAAGTAGTGTGTGTGTGTGTGTGTGTCTGTGTGTGTCCTGTGTGTGTGTGTGTGTGTGTCTGTGTGTGTGTCGAAAAAAAACCTTGGTAAGTCCATTGCAGCTTACGTAGGAGGATTTGTAGCAGCATAAAATTTACTGGATATTGTGTCGTTGTGTATGTATATACGTTTCCAGTGTGTGTGTGTGTGTGTGTGTGTGTGGGCAGCTGTGTCCTGACAGAAAGTTAGCCTTCATGATCCGATGGCCTGAGACGTCGCTACCGCTGCTCGTAAATTGTCTCCTTAGGAGGACAGACAAGGATAGGACAGTGTGTGTGTGTGTGTGTGTGTGTGTGTGTGTGTATCATACACAATGACAAACAGTAACTCTTTCTTGTACCTTTGCGTAGGAATGAGTCCAGTGACTGTGTCTACTCTGAGCAGCAGGAGGCGCCAGTGAGGAGCACCGAGTGGAGACGTTTTAAAATCTGTTGATGCGACAGATGTTTGAGTCCGTCCTTCATGATCCATCGTCAGCTGACCATGAAGCAAAAGACTCGGCAGGAACGTTCAGCGTCTGACCGACGGACGTTTCTGTTATTACAGTTTGTGTCTGATAAAGCTCGGGACAGACAGACACGGCCAGAACAAGTTGGGTCTCATGTTCTGCCTCAACTCGATGAAGTCATTTTAAAATAATACACTTGATTCTTCTTGAAAACAAGGAAGCTGGTGTCCTCGCTGGCTCAGTGATTTGTCTCTTGTGTAACGGCTGACAACAGAGGAACATCTCATGGTAGGATGCTGTCGGGAAGGTTTCTGCTGCTGATGGACGGAAGTACGATACTCGGCTCTGATGTTCAGGAAGAATAATGTGAGGATGATAAACCAAATGAACTTTGAGTTGTTGGTATTTTACTTTCCTTCCTGGTGACTGGGTTTCAAGACAAAAACAATATTTCATTTGTATGGATTTGAATATGATGCAAATATAGTAATTAAGATCAATGTTTATCTTATGTCACCCATTAGATATTGATCTCGATTATAGAAACAACCTGAACTTTGCGTCCATCGTGCAGTCCTTAACAAACCGGAGAAACAGTTAAGAGAAGGTTAACTGGAGGATTCACATTTTCATACAGAGACCATTAAAGCTCCACATTCACAGCAGGGGAACAGTGCACATGCACATTTACAGCCGCAGTAATCACATTATTATCTGCAGGAAAAGACATGAAGTGTTATTTCCTGACGAGGAGGTATATATCCGAGATAAAACGATGACTAACACGATGGTAAATAACGTCTGCTGGAGAATCTGCTGTTTAAGAGTCTGCTGTTGAAAGTCTGCAGGTCCAGTGGGTGAACAAAGATGATTTGCAGTGAATAGAAAGCAGCACATTAGGATGCAAACTACCATCAGAGTTCATGCCTCCTCTTTTCACACCGAGCAGTTTCACTGTCCGTTGACACCGTGACAACGTCTGTGTTTTGTCTCTAGTAGCATATTTATGAAAGGTAAGTAGCCATCAGCGCGCTCCATTACCCACACACTGCCTTTATTCTGCTCAGGTGCCCTGGGTTTGAACCGGGTTTTTAGTCCTGACTCAGCCTGCTGTCCTTCAGCCGTCCTGCTGAGACTGAATGTGACATGGAGCGGGACCCCATCTGTCTGAGGACCAAACCCGAGTCCAACCTGCAGGAAGTGACTCAGAAATGCTGATGCAGAAGAGATGGCGTCACACGTTAAGAGATGAAAAATGGAGTTTGCCTAAAATAACCCGATCCAGGTGTTTTTGTTCATTATTGTGTAAGAAATCATCTGCACCAACTATAGATTATTATATAAGTGTTCAGGTCTGTTAGCATTATCTTCCCTGGTAAGAAGGTTTGGCTTTGGTGATTTCAGGTAAACAGATGTGATGATGTCTCGATCAGGAGACGACAGCTGCTGCTCCTCAGACTGAGAGCTACATGAAGGTCGTTATGGACTGAAATCACAGGCAATGAACTCTGAAACACAAAGACAGTGTTCAGAATACAGATGCAGTTTTGCAGCTCAGTTGTTGGAATAAAATGTCAGTTAAGTTTTTCTGCAAATCACTGACACTGATACTGATATTTTTGGCGAGGCAGGGGCAGAACCAGAGAAACCAAAACATGTTTTTTTCCCAACCAAGTGGTTATCAGGTTTTCTAAAGTTTAAACATGTTCTGATGATGTATTCTTGATCATCTTGGCTTCGTGACTCTTGTTTAATATTTCACTGACTACGTTTCAACACGCAGTTCTCACCTGACAAACACTGAACGTGTGATAATGAAGTTGAAACAACAGTTAGATGTCACATACAAATAATACACATTCAGTTTCAACACGTCTGGTTATTCACACACGTCTGCTCCTGTGGATCACCGGCTCTGACTGGATGAGCATAACAAATCATTTCCAATACGTGAAGCTGTCGGAGTCATTCAGGTGTAAAACTGCTAATTACTCAGTCCTCTCTGAGAGTTATCTACATCAGTGGTCCCTGTGAAAACTTACACTCCTTCATACTCTATTACAGAGAATGACCTTTAGATATGATTTTATGAGTGCTGTGTGCCTATTTCCTGCTGTCTGAAAGTCCTATTTCACTCTCAGTTTCAAAAGAGTGAACTTCCATTAAGTCATATGAGGATTTTTGGAAGAGCCATTAGCTGCGTTATCTGGTCCAGTGTGAGACTGTAGAAGTGATTCAAGTGGAGAAAGAAAGAAGCTTTGTAGTGAGTCTCAGACGCCCGTCTTGGAAAAGGCACTTTGCATTTATCAACAGAGCCAAACTAACTGCATGGACTTCAACGGCAGCTACCAACAGTATTCTAGTCTTCAAATGTAAAGTCTGGTGCATTGGAGCACGAACGGTGGCATCTCATCAGTCTGTGTGGATATCTGACCGGTTGATTGCATCAAATGTCACATTAAATATTAGAGATTAAACACAAAATCATGTTTTGACGCTTGTTTAAGAAAATGCCTCTCTGATATGAAGTCCTGACTGACGTAAACCGGGTGAGACTGACTTCCAGCCAGCAGCCAAACATGATATTTGTCACCATCTTGCGAGTATGTCGACACCAACAGCCTCTTAGGCAGGATCCCAGACATCACTCTGAATTGACGGTCAATCATATTTACCCCAACGAGCAGTGACAGCGGCCGCTGAACCCGGGAATCTGTCCAAAATGGAAGTCCTCCACTCTGACAGCAAATCACAGTTTATGTGTTCTGGCCGAAGACTTTAGAGGTCGGGAGATTGTCGTGACCACGTTAATTAGAGAATTATCCAGAATGTGAAGTTGAGTAGGACATCCGTTTTTAAAGAGTGCAGTGGGAACTCATTAATTTGACCACAAACCCACAACTTGGCACCATTCCCCCAACTGGGCAGTCCGGCACATCACACACTTGTCACTTATGTTACAACAATTTAAGTGCACATGAAACTAATGTATGATCCGCTCTGACTGATGAAGACATCACCTTTTGTTCTGGTAAACTGTGTGAGGCCACCTTCTGACAGTGGAGTGAACAATTCCCCATTTAATTGGAAATATAAATAATTAGAGGATCAATCCCATTTCCAGTTTTTACCCCTGACCCTCATTTTCAAGTATGCCCTCAGAACAGAGCCACAAGCGGTAGCGGGTTGAAATCTCCACCTACGAAACGTTTCAATATGGCGTCTTTAGCTGTGGTGATCCCTCTTGTGTTACTGTGGCAATCATGGATTTATCACAGCTGTCTGCCATTTATCTGACAGGGATAGAAAAGCACGGACGCTCGCAATTCGTTCACAACTTGCAACACTGCGTCATTACCTGAACACTAGCGGTGCTTTATAGGCGAACAACAGCAACCTGTGCTCGGACCCTGCCAGACTGCTCTGATATTAGAGGAGCGACACCAAGTGCAGCAACTCAAAAATACTGCATATCTTTAATCAAAAATCCTCAGTATTTAGGGCTGCGACTAACTGTTGATAACTTAACATTGTCGATTATTTCCTCAATTAGTTGTTTGGTCTATAAAATGTCAGAAAATGGGGAAAAATGTTGATCAGTGCTTCTCAAAGCCCAAAATAATGTCCTCAAATGTCTTGTTTTGTCCACAACTTGAATATTTTCAGTTTACTGTCACAGAAACCAGAGATGGAATCAGACAAGTTGAAGACGATGGGCCATCATTGAAATAACTTGCAGATATTTTGATAGTTGACAACTAATTGATTGATTGATGAATCAGTGCTGAAGATGAATATTCAACAATTAATGAATTAAAAATATATAGTTATTATGACATGTGAGCACTGGTTGTTATCACCATGACACAGAGTCAATGTGACCACCATCACTGCTGTCTGCTGGCTCCAACCATCAGCTCTGAGTGCACTTGTTTTGGCTTTACAGCAGTAAATTTAAATTTCTCAGTGAAGTTTAAACATTTTAGACACAAGTTTGATCTGACTGCCTCCATTTACATCTTCACTGTCACGGACTGTCCGTGTGTTCACCTCATGTCGAATGTGACCTTGACCCGGAGGTTGAAACACTTCTTTACTTGGATTTAGTCCCTCTATCGACATGGAAATTCACATTTCCACGCGAGCCTTTGACAGACGTCTGTGTGATTGCTATTAGAAGTGTATTAAAGGCCGTCCTTGGAGTCGGGGAATGAGAATCTCTGCCATTTAGAAATACTGGAGAAGGCTTTTTACAATCTGACTGACACAGAAATGGGAGAAATTCTGGTACTTTAAAAGCATAATAGGTAACTCGGCTGACAATATGATTACACTTTCACAGGCTGTGTCCTCTACGCTTTACACTGACTTGAAGGGGAATTTAGGATTTTTTTGCTCTCTGAAAGAGGATCCGTGGCATTTTTGAACAGATATAAAACGGAACGTCTCCGTCGTTGCCGTGAATGTCGCCCGTTAGATTTTCACATCAGTGAGGGAAAATGTTAAATACACTTTGAGATTCATTTTCGGCTCATACCCGCTTTTCCTTCGTCTTTCCGTCCATCATTACTTCACTCCTCTTCTTCCCTTTCCTTCCCTCTATCCTCTCCTCCCTCCTTCCCCTCATTAATAACAACAGTAGACTCAGTTTCCATAACCCCAGGGTCTCCAGCCTTTCCCTCTCATGAAGATATATAAGCTACTTTCACTCATGGAGGTTAATTGAGGTGCTGTGAGGGATCACTGAGCGTCGACACGGCGCGGTCAGCCCTGGGCGCCGGGGTCGTGCCGAGCGCCCGATCACTCGCCCTCTCTCTGCAGCTGTAAACACAGATAGTCACGGTGATAACACGTGTTCCTACATGACCGTTTCAGGCCGTTTCACTGAAGCAGAGCGACGAAGGAACGAGAGAAAGAAGGAGGAGGCTGCTCAGATCTGCAGCAGCAGACCCACAGCCTCTGGGCCGCATCAATGTTTAATATCAGAGTTAATATTCAATGTAGGTTTCCTGCCAAAAGCTTGATAAACAAATTATGAGAAAACAATGAGACATGCTGCGTTTAGGAAAAGATTCTCGGTTATTTTAGTGGTAATTACAGCAATGATCTGACTGTTTATGGCACTACTCACCAAAACATCACCTGCCTGACACTTTTAAGCTGTGTGAAAGGTCATACGATCACAATTTTCTGAAAATGTTCTTATAAAATTGCTTATTGTATTAAGCAAACAATGCTCAATGTCATGAAAGAAGATGGAACAGGATGGAAACTCTGATTGTAAATCTGTCTCTTCATAGCTTCAATACCTCTGGTACATACCATGTGGATATCTCATCGTGTGAAGATGCCATCTCACTTCATGTTTAGACCTCAACCATCATGTCGCGTCTCAGAGCAGCCTGTGTGCAGTGGTATGTGTGAGCATTGCTGATATACTTTTCCATCAACACCGATGCATGTGATTGTGTTATAGGAGTAGCGTGACTCATAGCGAGTGTGTTGTTAAGCGAGACAGACGGTGGCTGCACTCAGGGCCGATGGTGTTCGTGACTCTAGCAGGGGGGAGAGGGTGGCGGTGAAGTCGTCTCGTGGCGGTAAACCTACAGTGAAGGTTACAGTCTGAACGTGGATGAACTCTGCAGCTCCTCCCAGCTGCCGGGCAGAGACGGTGTGGTACAAACAGCAGCACACTCTGCTCCACCTCGGTGCAAAATGTAAATAACTATATTTTTTTATATTTTAAAGGGCATCGGGACATTACACTTGAAGCGTGAATAAGCGCTTCAGGTCACGTTAACACCCATGAGGCGTGGGAGCTGCTGCAGACAGAGACACAATGTTCAGGCTCTGAGAATCTGTGATGAGCGTTTTTAATTATTTTAAACATTAAATGATTATTCAGCAAAGCAGTTAACAGATCAATAGTGAGAATAACCAGTGGCTGCAGACTTTAAAAGCCACATTTAAAAAGATAAGTGTTGCTTGGCTCCCCCGTTCATGTTGCATCACAGCGACATTATTGTGAAGACTAAGTGTTTAAATGTGAATTTAGAGAGGAGGAAAAACAGCTCTGGGACCAGCGGCTCCCCTCACGTCTCCACACCGAGCCAATCCTTGTGTTTTTTCCAGTCCTGAGACTTGCATCATCCCTCTGGTTTCTCCTCAGCAGAGCAGCTGTTAGGCTCAAAGCTCTCGTGTCTCTGCCGGCCTTGAGATGTTCGACATCCACGGCTTTTCATTCGTGAGGGAGGGCAGCGTGTGTCTGATTCTGAACCAGTGTTTTAATATACCAACACAGCCTCAGTCCGCAGCCTCCCACAGCACTGCTCATTAAGGATTCGGGAGGAGGCTGTGTGTGTGTGTGTGTGTGTGTGTGTGTGTGTGTGTGTGTGTGTGTGTGTGTGTATGTAACCAGGCCTTGAGTATATCAGGCACACACACACACACACACACACACACACACACACACACACACACACACACACACACACACACACACACACACACACACACACACACTCTCTCTCTCGCCTCACCCCTTATCCAATCACACTTAAGTGTGGTGATGTTGTCCATTAGCATTGACTGGCTTTGCTGATGCTAGCAGAAAAATGTTAGCAGCCCTCTTCTCTCTCTCTCCCTCTCTCTCTCTCACACACACACACACACACACACACACACACACACACACACACACACACGATGCCCTCACTTATACCCTTGAGAGATTCATTAGCAGATCACAGTGGAAGACTACAACACACTTGGAGGAAGAGAAGCAGGATGGAGTTTTTTGGGTCGAGTGAAGGTGTGTTTCAGGTGTGTAGCTCGTCTTTATGCAGAGAAGGAAGCACGGTAGTCTTTTACTTAAGAAGCAGACATGAGATGTTTTTTCTTCAGCAGGTCAAGTAGAGTCAAGCACAGTCCTTAGTTAAGGTTTAGTTACAGAAGATACTGCAGTCTTACCTGCAGCATCCGCAGAGAAAAGACAAGGTATGTCTGATAATGATATTACTGTCCAGTGTTTCTAACCACTGGAGATCTTTAAGGACACCTGATGACATTTTCGGCTGATTTCGAGGCTTCAGAACCGGTTGTTTTTTTAAGGAGAAGATATATTCAGTTTTAACATCTATTCTGCTGATTTGGTTGCCAACAAACAAACAAACAAACAAACAAAGGACACGGCTGAAACATAACCTCCTCGGTCGAGGTAAACACAAAAGCAGAGTTTTGTTTTACATGCGAGTTAAAAATGCAAATGTCCTGTTTGGTAGGCTGACGTGGTGTTCGGTTCAGGAGTTCAGTAGAAGAAGAGGAACAAGGAAACAAGAACGCAGAGAAGAAAAGAGAGAAGAACAGACAAAAGGTTTTAATATGTTGAAAGCAAATTTGAATCTTCAAAGGAACGAGACAGTAAGCCGTCAGACAGCTGAGCAGAGTGGAAGTACTTCAAGTACCAGCGCCTCAAAACTACCACAGTTCAAAGTAACTTCCACCTCTGTTCTTTTTGTGACATTTTCAGCTGATTCAAAACCGACTACATAAAGCCAATTATGAATAAAGCCTAACTCCCCTCAGAGCTCTTTCACTACTGAACTAAACCATCATGCGTCTGTTTTGGCATCTTTTAAACCCTCAGACTCAATGATTTAACACTCTACATCTTTTCTCTCTCAGTCCTTGCATTAAACACAGGGCTGTTCTTCACTGTTAACGCTCTCGCAATGTTTCCAAAGCCAAACGCCTCTCTGACTGAGATCAGGAGCAGCGGCGCCTCAGTTCTTGGGCTGACTTCCTGTTTCGGTTCCACTTCAGACGTTTATTTTTCCTCCTTGCTGCTCAGAAATGGGCTTAAAGCAGCACACAATGCACTGAATGACAGTGCGGGCAGACACTGGAGGGAAACTTCTAATACACTTACACGCTATAATGTACTTGGACACACAAACACACAAACACACACACACACTGCTAAAGGCATCGAAGAACACTTCCCTGCTTTGATCGTATGTTTGTGTCCGCTGTCTGTTTGTTGTGTAATAATGTGGACAGAAATAGGTGTGTGTGTGTGTGTGTGCGTGTGTGTGTGTGTGTGTGTGTGTGTGTGTGTGTGTGTGTGTGTGTGTACAACCTGATTATTAGCAGCCATGCATTTCTCGACATAATTTGTCGCGAGTGTGTGTGTGTGTGTGTGTGTGGCGTTTGTTGCACAGTCACATCCGAACGCGTGTGGTTGTGTGTTGCCATGGCGACGCAGCAGAGTTATCGCTGTGTCTGCTTGTGGCAATGTTAATTCAACTAATATGGCTGAGTGGAGACACACATCCAGCCTACTGATGAGGGGGGAGAGCGAGGATGGATCTGAATGCAGCAGGAGAAGAGAGAGAGGCAGGGAGGAAAGGTATGAAGGAAGGAATGAAGGATGCGAAGTCGCCCAAAAGGGTGGAAATAAAAAGGAGGAAGGGGGCAACGAAGGAGATGACACAGGGAAGCGACAGGGAGGAAGCAATAAAGGCACGACATCAGTAACTGCGTGATTTTGGGTCTATTTTTGCAAATATTTACTTCCTTATCCCAGACAGGTCAACTTTACATTTTTCAGATGAACTCCCTCCCTTCATGGTCATGAAAACATTTGGCACGTTGCTACAGAGACCTGTGACAAGGTGAAACACAAACCAGTGTAAAACAAAATGTCGTCCTGTATCTAAAGATGATCTGATACCTGTACTGTCAGTGCACTTATTTTTATTTTGCCTGAATCATAAGTTACTCTGTGATTCCCATCTAGACAAGATTATAAAGTTACACGGCAGCACTATTTCACTCTGCTGTCTTTGTGCTTGCACTGTAAACACAAGATTTAGCACCATGCTGCTACATGCTAAAAGGTAATCTAACATACATGATTGGGGAGTGTGTTGATTAAAGACTTTGGACTGTACCGTTTCAAAGTTGAGCTGGGATCAACTTCTTTGCAGATGACTCTGCTTTTTGCTGAAGCCTTCGGCAGCCCCGCTCCCGTGTTGATCTCATTGTAATGAATGCACAACATGACAGAGTCCAGCTGTCAGTCTGAAACCAGGTTCAGCCTCAGCTCAGCATCATGTTTCATGTAGAAATTACAGCCTGAAAAGCCGTTTCATGGAGCCTTTTAAAAGGAATTAGGAAAGCAGCAGAGGAGGCATCGGTAAATGTTAAAATTACCATTATCTCGTCTGCTCAGTGACGATGTAGTGTGAACGTAGGAGCGAGTGGCAGATAAGCGGGCCCTCGGCCTGCAGTGGTTTGATGTATAATAGCTGTGATGTGTTATGAAGCTCTCTAAGCATTCATTAGGCCTTCATGCCTCCGCAGTTTTTGCAATTATTGTTGACCTTTAAGAGGAGGGATTGATTCTCTGAACAAAGCGTGTGGCTACGCTGCTCAGGAGGCAGAATGCATCTGTTATACTGGAGTCCCAGCTCCGTCACACACACACACACACACACACACACACACACACACACACACACACACACACAGTCATGAATACAACACACACAGGCACAAATTCTTCTCCCAGAGGCTCCTTCTATGTTTCTGTCACAAAATATCAAACTGATGAACTGGAAAGCCATTTAGTTTGGGTACAATAGTGAGAGCGGATAGTGAGGAAGGGAACCAGAGTAGGAAGAGTTGTAAACCACATTTCGGAGGTCCTCATGGGTCAAAAAGTTTGGACCTGATCCAGAACAGACTTGTGGGAAACCAATCCGACACATATTTTTTTTTCTTCCCTGTGAGAGTGAGTCAGCTTAGATTCATTTGACACTTTGACACACAGATCTGAGACCTGCAGTAAAAGAATCAGACACAAGCAGGCCAGATTACATGTTATCTGGACCCAGCCAAACTCAGGTCCCAGGTCTGGTCACTAGAAACTAAAAGGACATGAGAAGTCCATCAACGAACATTTCTCAAAAGTGGGCTGCCGTGTCACCAAGTTCCAAAGATAAACTCAACGGTAAAATAACGACAGCAGACCAACAACTATAAGAGCATAACACAAGAACATGAAACTACAATTACAAAGTCAGCCGTGAGGAAAAACTGAAGGCAACATATAATTAGTTCATTATTCTAATGAGATAAGTGTCTGTCCATGCAGTATTTGAACATTTGTAATACAAATTTTCCCTCAAATAATTTTAGAAAAAGTAAAGAAAGCTCAGGTTGGCATTACGGCTGACGCCATCTTGGTTGTTTGGAGCCATAAGTGACCACCAGAGTCCAGCTGGGGAGCAAATGAAATGCTGCAGCTCTATCATGATGGTCACTGTGGCGGTTCCTCGTCGATCACAAGGTGGCCATGCCTGAAAGCAGACCCTCGTCTATTTCACTCTAAATGGGACCATAATTTTCAAAATGAACATCAAGCTGAGTTGAAGAAGACTTGAAACTAGGGTCATTTTCTCATAAGCTTACATACAAGCAGACTTTTTTTTTGCGACCAGCAGATTCATCCCCTGCTGGTCATTAGGATTCAGTTTTAAGACACTTCCACATTAAAATGTTACGAACATGTTTCGCAGTAAAGTCTTAATGATTTACAGGAAAGACAAAAATTATCACCAACATAAAAATATGAATGTGGATCAGACTACTGGGAGACAGCAACGCCCCCAAACAAATCATTGCCTCCTCGTCTTCCTCCTCTTCCTCCAACTTTCCTACTCCCTTCCATCCCTTTACGACCTGGTCTATCGCCATGGCAACAGGCTAAACACAGGGGCGGTTTGGGTTAAGCATCACTCAGCCGATATTTATCACCCACTTAGGCTTTATGGCCTTATGATGAGAAATCATCAACGCCGAGATCTCTGCGTCTGTGTGCGTGTGAGTGTGTGTGTGTGTGTCTTCAGTCTCAGGTTTGTGGTTGCAGCCGTTCTGAGAGGTCTGAGAGAGGCGGAGAGGAGGATGTGAAGGAAGGAAGGTGAAGAAATAATAGTCTTTTGTTTCCTGACTGTGTTCTTCCTCCCCCAGCCTCTGCCCTGCTGCAGAAGAGGTTTGTCTGATTTGAACTGGTTTGACTGGTTTCTACTGAATAATGCATCAACACTCACGAACCGGTTTGCAGTGTAACAGTGAGAGCTCAGGTACAACTCTGCAGTCTCTGTGTGTGTGGTTGGCTCTTTGGTGAGGCAGGTTTTGATAGATTGTTCTGGACATTCATCTAATGAGTCGTTCAGGTTTACTCCCGTTAGAGAGGCCTGTCGCTTCCGCTAAACGAGGCCTGTGATTGGTTGGGACACCTCCTGGCCGCCTGCTGCGTCCTGTGCGTGACGGACCAACAGCTCAGCTCTCCGTCGCTCCGTCATACCGACATATTCAGGTTCCTCAAGTCAAAAATTAGGCCTCAGTCTGGATAGACGACAATTAGGAACGTCTTACCAATCTAAATGTACTCCGAGTAAAGTTTTTAATACATTTCCGACAAAACCATCTTATCTGACCAGAAGCTGAACCATCCAATCAACAAACAGCCCTGTGTCCTGATCATAACCGGCTTAATTCAGTCATTAGGTCAAAAGCATAATACACTTGTGATAATGTCTACATTTTAAATGTGGTGAAGCATTTTAAATCAGGAGAATAGTGCACCAGCAACCACCAGAAGATATATCAGCCATGCGTTTCCACAAACCACTGATATGTCGAAACTTTCTTTAGGTTCAGTTTTCAGTTTTATGTTGTGACGACACTGTGCCGATGGTCTGGTTGGGTTTAGACACAGAAGGTTAACAACAGATTATATTTTGGCTTGAATCACCTAGCCCAAAGAAATATCCAGTGGTTACATGCAAAACAAAATGCAAATGTTAAAACGCTGTCTCGAACAGCGGTCTCTCGCTCACCAAGCTGATATAAAGGTATCACATATATAAATCTGATCATATCTGTGGTTGGCAGCAAAATGCCAACATTGTAATCCAGTCACTGATGATTCACAGATGTTTGTGGAGGGTCTAGTAAACAGAGTTTCTACATTTCTGTGAAATGCAAATAACTTTTGTTTGCATTGAACCGTACAGACTGGGACCGGATACGTTATAAATCCAGCTCTGTTTGCATCCAGGTTTACAAGCTTGTCGTCTTGTTCCCTTGTGACTTTGTTGTTGCACTGAATCTTGTGCGTTACAACCACCTGGAGTTGTGTGGAACAGTGTGAGGAATGTGTAGTGTGTCAACCCCAACTGGGGATAGTAATCATTTTTTAATCCACTATCTGGCTGAAGGTCCGGGGTGTTTTACGTGGGCTGATTTACACATGGTTTTTGCCAGATTGGCCACCACAGAGCCCTGACCTGAACCTCATCCAATACCTGTGGGATGAACTGGAAGACCAGTTGGAGCTCATTAATTCAAGCCTGGATGGGAGAAAATCTCATTAGCAGGTTTCAAGTGTGGTGGAAAGACTGAACCCAGAAGGGTGGAGGCCGTTTTAGCAGGAGATTGATGCGCCTGTTCATCTATCCCATAAGGGGGGTCATGTTCGGTAATGTTCTGTATACTGTGATGTTATCCAAATCAGATTTTCTTAAATATTATCAGCCTCCTACTCAGCTGTCTGAATCTTGCAGCGTCTAGTTGGTCTGCCAGGCCTCCTCTCTCTCTCCTCCTCCCTGTGTTTTATTAGTCTGCAGGTCTATAAAGCAGACAGGAAAACGTGCTGACAAAGATGTTCTCCGTCGATT
The DNA here is from genome assembly GCF_040436345.1 of Pagrus major. Classification (NCBI taxonomy): domain Eukaryota; kingdom Metazoa; phylum Chordata; class Actinopteri; order Spariformes; family Sparidae; genus Pagrus; species Pagrus major. The sequence goes on along the minus strand of NC_133234.1, from coordinate 26,045,319 downwards.
CGCTCCCCAAAAATACACACCGTGGGCTAAAAACGGAGCGGGACTCGGCCAACAGGGAGAGAGAGGAGGGGGACGATCTTTAAACACACCGAGTCTGATGTGGGTTATCTGCACTCTGCTGTGCACCCTCACTGTTTGTCCTTCTGTTTAACGGTGAGGCATAAAGTAATGTTGGCACAGAGTTTGTGAGCCGCTTTCAAGGTTGGAAAAATGAGTTGGTTCGAGGTTTGGAGAGGAAGCAGGATGACAGAGACAGGAAGCACTCGGGAATTATCTGGCAATCTTATAATGTCAGCAAAGCTAAAATGGGAAACATTTAATCTTGTTTTTTAGGTTTGCCTTAAGTGAACTGGTTTTAAGTCTCAATTGAAACCATTGGAAAATATTAAACATGTGATAATCACAAATATTCACATTGGAAGAGAGAAAAAGGCAACGTCAAATTTCCAAACATTGACCGGCTGTATAAAACACATTTTTTTTGGCAGTTTGTATTTTTGCAAATCGCAAATTCATTGTTCACATTACAGAAATATGTGCAGACTTTCACGTTGGGAATTAACCATTAGTGAGGAAGCTGCCGAGCCAGAGGCCACTGGTCATTTTTAATCTGACATCAGGACATTTTCCAGCCATGTCTGTGGGGACAAAACCAGGGATTTTTTTAACCATAAGCACAGCGTTGTCATAAAATCATATTGAAAATTTAACCTACAGGAAGTTAACGATGCAACATAAAAGAAACGTCTTCAAAATGTCCCCAATTTGCAGAAACGTACACTGCCAGGATTTATTCTGCTGATTCGGTTGCACGGACTGTAAGAAGCAAATAAACTGGATCTGATTGATTGGATCACAGTGGAGCTCTGAAAGGAGAATACTGAGGGACACGTGATCAGCCATTACAGGGAATAAGGGAGTTTATTTGAAAAGATTAAGCGAACATCAACTCCTGCCTCCTCTCCCAGCTCCTGTAACTGAATGCATTTTGTCACACGGGGTTTTATTTTATCTGATAAGCCGTATAAGAGCCTCCGAGGGCTCTTTATCTTGTTTAAAATGAAAAGGTTTACAAATGTGTTGTCCAGCGCAGTAAAAGACGCCCATTCATCTCTGAACGTGGACAGAAAAGCCTGTTTTTCTCCTGTTCTTTTCACAAACACTGATGAGAGAAACAACAAAAAACCCATTAAATTACAGATGCAACTGGGACAAAAGGTTGGACAGGAGTGAGGCGAGGCTTTATGATGATGCAGCCATTTAAAGATTTAGTCTTTTCTAAGCTTACATCATGAGTTAAAAGGTCAGCGTTAACCCTCCGCACACTTTCACCCCCACAGTGTGCCGTTCACCAGCGCTCGCTCTGAGCTCACACTGCTGCTCGAGGACGGCTCATGATTACACCGTATTATTTCCCGGCTTCAAAGGCTTTCATAGAGAGCACTGGAGATTCAAATGAGGGGCAGACACACACCTTCAAAGCCTTTAATCATACTTTCTCACCTCGCGCTGCTCCGTTAATTCTGTGATTCTTAATGGAAATGGAATGAAACACGGTGAAATGTGACCTCTGCGAGGACCTGCCGGTTGTTTGTGGACGGTCGGCCGACCAATCGGAGAAGCCGCTTGCTTTGAAAATGGATGATCAAAGTGTGAATCACATGTAGCATCTCTGAAATGAAAGTCTTCACGAGTGAGCTCCTCGAAGCTTCTCCAGAGTTAATGACAGCAGCCACAATGACAGGATTTACATGAACACTGCTTCTAGCATATATGCGTGTGTGTGTGTGTGTGTGTGTGTGTGTGTGCGTGCGTGTGTGAGATGGTGTGTGTCATGTGAGAGTCCATGCTGTGATATGTGATATGATGAGGATTTGCTCCCACGCATGGAAATTAGCTCGAATGGACCAACAGACTGACGATCTGAGAGTGGGTGCACAAGTGTGTGTGTGTGTGTGTGTGTGCGTGTGCGTGTGTCATATCATTTTTTTTCATGTATCAAAAATATACTCTATTCTTGTCGCTTTCAAATAAGGCATAATTTAATAAAACCAGTCCTACACGAAGGTTAAAACATTCAGGATTTTTTTTATGACAGTTACTACGTTGAGTAATGCATTACACTATTATTGTCTTTCAGCCTGGTCCAGCTCATCAGGTGTGGATAAAGCAGGGAAAGACTGAACCACTGCTTTAGATGCTAAACTGTTAGCATGGCACCATCTACCACTGAAAGAAGTGAAGGTCCTGGATCTTCAACAGCAGGTCCTAGACCCCTAGAGGGTCGTCAGAGTTACTGCAGGGGACACGTTAATATGAATCCAACTTCTTATTAGCAAAGATACATTTGTTAGTAAAAGTTTAATTTGTACAGCATTGATTATAGACTACCCATCATTCCTTGTGAGCAAGCTAACCTAACTGTACGCTAAATCTGGCACCCATCTATGACGGCAACCGTGTTAGCTAACTCAGGCCGGCTTCATTTCCAAGGTGTCAAACAGATGTTTTGTCACATCTCCCTAACGTAACGCCTTCTGGCAGTTAGCTACACATGATTGTGGATCAGTTTAATAAGCAACACAAGTCAGTAGGGGGTCCCTGCTCCGTCACTATCAGCTAAGGGGTCCTCGGTCTGGTCTTGCTGTAGGTGATGCTAAAGTGTTAGCTTGGAGCACCAGAGCAGCCTAGTAACGTCTAAATGTGTACGTGCCATGGGCTTCGACCACTGTTCTGGTCTGCGTTTCAACATTTTTAAGTGTGAAACCACTCGAGACCCACAGACAATTTTCAGCCATGTTTGTGGCAACAACTGGATGTTTTTATTGAGCCCTCGGGACCGAAACACGTATTTTAAGGCAAAATATGATGCTCTCTGAACCCTAGCCAAATGATTTTGCGCCTAAACCTAACCAGAGCGTAAGCACAGCGTTCTAGCAAGAGAAAAATTGATAATTGAACCTTAAGAAACGTTTTAACGTATCTGTGGTTTTGCAGAGACGTTGTTAGCGTTCATCCTGGCGGCCGGGTTGACCCGGCTGATGGAGCACACAAGGACGATTCTCATGGTGTAACAACTAATCTGACCAAAATGAAAGTTTCGGCAACTGTTAAATTTTGAGCATAATTTTACATTTAAGTTACAGTGTTATGACACAAGCCGTCGTCACAGCTGCACGCTCTGACCTCTTGTACTCGTTCGTCACTCTGACAGAAATGAGCAGCGGTCTGGATGAAACTTTCTCCAGCAACAGTACCAAAGTCTCATCTCACGAGTTTTCACTTTGAGCCTCAAGGCAATAACAACTCGGAAATTGTGTGGACGTGTAATAACACACACTGGATGTACAGTACACGCACGTCTGCATGCACCTGCAGCACTTGCTCTCATTATTTCAGGACTATCTTGTCAGCAAAAAGTGAATAGAGATCCTGATACAGACGCTGTCTCTTCCAATCCAGTCACTTCCAGTCGGCTTTCTCACACTCTCAGAGAGTACAGACACCGAATGACCTCTGGAATTATGGGAAATAATGACAAAATGCGAAACAGAGGAAGGGGATTTCAAAGTGGAACTGGCGTTAAATGAAAGGGACGGACGAGGAGGAGGAGGAGCAGCAGAGAGGAGGATGTCGAGGTCGAGACAGAGGAGGAGGACGGGATGGTCGAGGAAGTTGAATGTTGAGAAAAGAAAGTGAGAGAAGAAAAGACGACTGAGGAAGTTTCACAAAGGAGAGTTTAAGAGACCTTTTTATGCAGCTCAGAGTCGAGTTTAAGACCAATTTAAAGAGCAAAATAAAAGAAGAACAGCTCTCAGCTCCGGCTGCTGTTCGAGCGAACAGGTAATTAAAGATGTGAGGCGATAAATGGGCAGAATAACAGAGAGGACAGCAGGTTAACCCTCGGGCGACCGGCTCAAGGCAGATCTGACTCCACCAATATAATTGTCTTATTATCTAAAAAGAAGTTTCCAGAATTTCTTAACTTTTGTTAATAGACTTCTCGTCTATAAAGCCATGCCTCATCTCAACTTCCTCCATTCAGTCGTGAGCCGATAATGAATGTTTCTGGTGAACTTAATGACCTGAGGAGAAACAGTTCAGCTGTGGACGGACGGCGTTTGTCTCAAACTGTGTGGACCTTTGCATTTTGGACGGCTGGTCGGATGAAAGAAGCTAATTTAAGAAGTCACATTGGACTGTAAGAGGAAAGACAATGTCCAACAGACACATTTAGTGTATCTGTTCTGCACATTCAGACAAATAAGTGCATATCTAATTAGATTAATTGGGTATTTTTACTTGAAATCTGTTATGTTATACAGTGTAAGTCAATAAACAACAACGACTGATAAAAGTATTTGGATTGTGTCAAAAAATGTCAAAAACATATTGATCCAAAACAGTAATGAACTTAGAAACATGAGCAAAATCTTTCTGAACACTCTGCAAGTTAATTAACTATGTACGTTTTAAATTTTTTGAGATTTGCTCACACGGTACCGAGGCGTGTTGACTGGACACTGCAGGCTCTGGGAGATTTCTTTGTTTCCTTTCTCCAAAATGTAAATCTTTAACTGGTAAAAATGCACATGCTCTCAGAGCTCTGCAGTAGAAACACACCCAGCACCGACATCCAGGATCCAGATTACTGCTCCTATGAAAGCACATCGAGTTCCTGTTGTTCAAAGTAATCGTCTCGACCTGAGAGAAAACTACAACATGTAGGAGAATATACTCATATATCACTGTCAGCCTGATTTATAGAATATTTTATCCTGAAAACATGACAAATACGGATTTGACTCTTCATCCAGCGTTCAGATATCTGCTCTGGGATTGTAAAAGCATCATTTGCACATTTTATCATAAATGTTACCCTGTTCACCTGCAGTGACTCACCTCAGTTGTAGACGGTTTGAGGGAAGAATCAGAATCATAAAAATGCTGCTGCCAACTATTGAGTGCTTTACGGCGACTCGTTAACGCTGCACACACAGTAATAACCTCCAACAGCCTTTATATCCCCTTACTTTAATCACACTGATTTCACTGAACACAAAAAAAGGAAAAGGTCTCGATAAAGGTATTTTATTTTTTTCTTGAGCTGTAATAAACTGACGGCGACTGAAACACACCTGGTCACACACACACACACACACACACACACACACACCTGGTCTTAGCGTTGTTGTGGCATCCTCTCCTAATAACATATTCCCCGTGCACGACGTCGTGTTCTGACATAATTATTTTTTAATAGTTTTGTTTTATCGCAGCTGTCTGCTAAAAGGTTAGCCTTTAATAAATAAATGATTAATGGATTCGCTCTTATCTCTCTCTCTCTGTTTCTCTGTTTATAAACCCACCTCGCTCGCCCTCTCCACCGCTGCGGCTCAGCAGGCGTATAAAAAAACCTGTTTCTTTCAAATCCATCTCTGTGTGATGTGACACGACAGAGGAGAGGAGAGCCGTCTTAACTCTGAGAAGAAAAACTCCTCCATCTCTCGGCTGCTTCTGGAGGAGCTCTCGGCTGTAATTGGGGTTTTTTCTGCCGTAATCCAGCTCTGACGGCTACTTATCCTTCACGGTACAAGCAGCAGCCATCTTGGTAATGAGAGGCCACGCCGCTCGCTCTGACACCTAATGGTTTTGTCTCATGAAGCGGAGTTGTTTTAATGACATCGGGAAGTCCTCACCTCCAGTTCTGACCTCAGCAGCATCGTCTTTATTTTTTAATAGCTCAGTTTCTCCTGCGACACTTTGACTCTTTGGTTTCTTTTTTAAGCAATAAGCACACGAGGAAAATATACATGCAGAGATTTACTGAATCGCCTGCATGAGATAATGAAGTTTAACACAGTTTGTAGTCATAAAACTTCCTGCATGAATAACTCAAATATCCCCGAAAAATACCCCAAAACTGCAGCAACACTTTATTTTTTTTTCTCCCACCAGCACAATGGGAGTTCAGAGAAACGGATAAAGAGGGAAAGATTGCAAAGATTACTGGAAACAAGTCTTTTTCCTCTGGGCTCTTATCGACTGAGCTATTCAATAAAATGGCCGCCGTCATTTTGTGAATTGCAGAATCTAGAGAACCGCTTCAGCAATCAGGAGGGGAGCAGAAACAGCCGAGCGGCAAAATACCCGACTCAACCGGTGATTTAACAGCACCGCCAAAATGGGTTTCACATCATAATTTTCCTAATTTTCCTCTGAGGTTCAGGCGTGAAACAGGATTCAGAGGGTCGAGTGAAGAGTGGGAGAACTTTGAAGTGATTACTGTTTTTCTGCTGTTCAGTCCTGCAGAAAAAGAAGCAACAACAACTCAGACCAGCGCCGATGTCCCTGTGAAGGTCCAGTCAGCAGTCAGAGGTCGTTACAGGACTGTGTGAAATCTTATTGCTCGATTTCACAGCATGTTGGTGGATTTGGTTTTGATTCAGCAGGTGGCAAACAGACGAGCAACAAGACTTTAGAGTTCACACGCCTTCAAACATCTCTGGAAAGAGGATTATTCGATTATAAAAAGATCTCCACAGATTTTGTTTGTCTCAGATCAGAGAAAGATTTGGATGAATATTTTGTCACCTCACAGAGAGAAGCTCAGGATTCAACGTGACGATGACACAAACAGGAAGAAGTTTACAGTTTCGGGTGTTTTTAATTATCAGCATGTTCAGAAATTATCAAATCATCATCAAGTTCTGAGTTAAAGCGTCTCTAACGTCTCCTCAGCAGCCTCGCTCTCACATCAGTGTCGAGGAATGATTGCTCTTCATCGATTCTCCTCGGCCTTTAATTGCTTTCAGCCCGACGTCCCTTCACACAGACTGCTGCCAGATTTGAACATGTACTCTAGTATCGGTTGTTGATTACTTGATTACTTGACAGAGATGCCAGTGATGGTTGTCTGTCTCGACGCAGGTGTGTTGTTGAGGTTGCAGACGACTCGCAGCGTCACGGCCCGGCGCTGGGAGAGTCGGTCAGTTCTGGGACCAGAGAGATTATTTATTGACTTTCATCTTGGTGATGCTTCCGACATGAAACGGACGCCTGAGACTGCAGACCAGCAGAGCAGTGTTTCACTGTGACAGTTTATGATCTGTTGGTTTAATAATCTCAGTGGGAAAAACTAAACTTGCAGTAAAGTCGTTGGTGTAAATTTAAAAGAGTCAGAGCCTAGAGAAAGCCCAGCTCATCATGCTGGTGGTCATCAGGAGGTGGTCTTACTTCAGGACTACAAACTGTATTCCAGCTCTCGGCTTCGTAAACAAAATATGATCCGTCCTGTCAGCTGTGGATCTGACGCAGTGTGTCCTGGCTTCTTTTCTTTTACGATTTTCTTGTGATTCTTCATGTATATACTGATATATAGTCTCATATCACAATAACAGTATATATTATAGATATTGCACAGTCCTATTTCAACTCAGGTGATTGCAAATTCATCTGAGTGATACAACATGTAGTCAACAGGTAGTTTTTTAGTTATAAATGTACCTTTTAAATTTCAGGAATTTGTTTTTGTGTTAACTTTTATTTTTGACTCGATGCTGATGCTGCATCTCTGATTGGTTCTTGTTGCATGTGGTCATTAAAATGAAAAGTATGTTTGTTATCCTATAGACGAGTTATGTGAACATTAGAGTTGATCATTAAGTAAAGCACTCGGTTGTGTCTCAGGTCGGTGTGTCCTCAGTAACGATGTTTGTGTCTGAGGGAGAGCCGTTGTCATAGTTATGGATGAAGGAGTTTATTCTGAGAGGACTGAAGTGTTCTGGTGGTTTGAGGTGAAGTGTTCGGCCAAGATGCACGTTCGTAAAGCAGACTGCATGAAAAGCTTTTTAAAAAGTTGCTAAGATGCTTTTAAGCATTTGAAAAAAAAAAACGTGTCTGAGTTTTCCATCAGAGCGTTTTCTGAGATACTGTCTCGGTTTTTTACTTGTATTTTTTTCCGGTTTCATCTTTTATAAAGTGCAGCTAATTAAATTATCTGCCTGATATTTCAAAGACACTCGCATCCAGTCTTAATCATCAAACTGCAGAGGGAAACATGCAGGATTACTTTTGTTTCTTTAGCAGAATATTTAACTTTGATTTGAGCAAAGAGAGAAAAAAGGAACGAGTCGGAGATTGTAGTGACTGAATCAGGAGAATAATTAAAAAAACATGATTAAAAACAGAACGAGGGGGAGTGAGAGGTACCAGAGCGTGGCAGCTGAAGGAATCACACACACACACACACACACACACACACACACACACACACACACACACACACACACACACACACACACACACACACACACACACACACACACACACACACAGATTAGCAGGCTCTCTGTGAGGCTGACTGATAAAAGACCTGATGAACTCTGATCACTTAACGCCTCGCACACACACAAACATTAAAAGTACACAGGAATGGCTAATCCACTTCTACTTACTCTGTGTGTGTGTGTGTGTGTGTGTGTGTTATCTACTCGTTCATGTGTGTAGTTAAGTGATGTGAAGTCTGTTTCGTCTCCAGCTGCCAACATCAGCTCGTTCTGCAGTCTTCACATCACTTTATTTGTCTTCACAGCTTCATTATGAAAGTTCCCTTTGTAGCTTTATAACACAGGAAATATCTTCAGTTCAGGAACCACGAACACACTCTCACACCAGATAACAACAAATAAAAACTGTTTTTAAGGAACAGGCTGTGAGTTGAATTGTTGCTGGAGATCCTGTGCTGCTGGAAATCAAAACTCAAAATCAGATCTCATCACTAAAAGGTATTTAAATCCTGAATATGATGTAAAGTCTCAGACAGATGACTAATAGTGGAACAGGAGGACAGAAAGATGATGGATGGATGGATGGATGGATGGATGGATGGATGGATGGATGGATGGATGGATGGATGGATGGATGGAGTGAGAGGACGGTGTGACTGCTAGTGTCCTGACAGCAGCTGCAGAGTTTCACACACACCCTCAGTTTCTCCAGCAGTCTGCCAGTTACTGAACTCATTCATCTGCAGCTGAGCCTCCTTCAGGCTGTGTGTGTGTGTGTGTGTGTGTGTGTGTGTGTGTCAGAATTTAATCAGAATAGCAGAGCACTCATGAGCAGAAACTTTTTTTTTTCTTCTTTTTTTAACAAAATAATGTCAACACTGTAAAAATATGTTTTAAAATAGCTTCATACAGCTCTTCCGGGCTAATCCAAGCCTCCAACCTCAGGTTCAGGTGGCTAGTTGTGCCACCGCCGCCCCCCAACCACCGAGTGTTTTAACACTGCCTCCGAGAAGACAGATGCCAGTTTGACAAAGTGAATACAGTACTGAGGTGATCTGGAAACCCAAGGTTGAGTCAGCGAGGACCGCTTACCAAGCTAAAGGCAGCTAACTACATTTAGCAGGAGTTAGCGCTTACTTTAGCAACAAAGCTATATAAATATAATATATAAATAGCGATATCTGTCTAACAGGAAACTCCTCGGTACTCTAACCGGCATCCATCAATTCTCAGGGGCATCGAGATGCCGCTGGTTATCAGAGCGTTTGTTAGCACTTACTTTGGCAACAGGTAAAGCTATTTTGTCCAGAGCAGCCCGAGGGCGGCAGAGAGAAAACCAGAAAATATTTTCTCCATGAAACACGACCCAGTTTCACCAAAACCCCTGAATAAAGTTAGAAAGTTGTGTTTTTGTACAGTAGTCCGTGAGGTCCGGTCCCCGAGTGCAGGACGAGTCAGCAACGATTTTAATAATTTTCAAGGAAGTTACGAACTTCAACGCAGCTTTTTTGCCACTGTTGGGCGTGATACCGGTACCAGCAATAACATCTTTTCAAATCAATTTGGGATCTCTGGGCTTCCGGCGTCTGTTTGGAACGATTTTATGGGTTTCTTTGGTTGTTTTATTATGTTTTAAGTCTCGAGCTCCTTCAGTCGTTTAGGAGAATGCTGCAAACAATAATGACTTTTGACGTGACAGCTCTCTGAACATAAAGCCATCATCTCACCAGCATGCAGTTATAACACACTCTCCTGACATTATGAGCAAGTGTCTGGCTGTGAGTGAAATGCCAGCACCTGCTGTGTGAGTGCACGCCGTCAACGCTGGCGGTAAACTACAGCAACGATCCGTCACATACTTCCTGACACAGATCGACAGCAGCGGCTTTAAAATGAATCGACGTCTCAGTTAAACGCTACCAGCAGCACAACCGACTGAACTAAAACCAAATACTGATCGTTAATCGTGGAGGAAGCACATTAAAGATTCATCGGAGGAGTTAAAGCACGTTTATTTTGCATTCATCAAATGTGCTGAGAGTTTTTGGTGTTAGATGATATTTTCAATTTAAATTAAAGAGTTTTGTTGTTAGTTAATCTCAAAGGTGCCTCTCTAAACAAGAGGCACTCCAGCTGCCTCATCACCACAGTGTATCAGAAACAGTATGTATTTGCTAATGTGCTCCTTAATTAGGTTGATTACATGTTAATTAGGTCATGTTTTTATGTCAACTGCTTGACTTATTTGTTCCATTCAAACATGAGGAGATGAAAAATTCCAACTGAATCACCTGAATACAAAATGTACAGTTCGTAAGCGCAGGTCGTTGGGTGGTGATCCAGCAGAGGGTGCAACAACCAGTAAACTAGGCCGTATTTTTACACTTTCATACGTTACACCATCAAGATTTAGCAGAAATATCAGAAATGAATAATGCATTCTCATAGTTGGTGCACGGCCCAGGACAGGAAGGTTCTCTGTAAACACGGTTCATTTGCAAGTGATTGCATTCTGTTTTATTTAAACAGCGTACCATTTTTTTGGATTCAGGGTTGTAATAGGACGGACATTTCACCGTACCGTTCAGCTACACTGTTGTCACGATGGTCCAAGAGGTTCAGCTCTATCAAGAAAAGCTTCATTGGCTAAATTAAGACTGCCAACAATTACATCTGGTGAAATCTGTGCTTTGATACTAAAGGTGGAGAACAGAGACATGTCAGATTTTTGAGTCTTAAAGAGTCAAATGAAACCCGACTAACTCAGATGGAAAATGGCAATTTTTGTCAGTTTATATGTGACCTATAATTATTGGCTTTTACCACAGCTGTTACCATAGCAACAAAGTCTGATAAGCGATGGAAGATGTGTGTGGAAATTCGTCGCTGGTTCGACAGCATCATGTGGAGGGCAGAGGATTTGTTTCTGGAGGTTAACGGAGACGTGAGACCTGCTGAAGAGTTTCCTTTAACGCTGATTTCAACAACACAAACATCAGGCTGTAAATCATCCATAAAGGACAAAACTATTCGACTTTGAACGGCTAATGCAGCGCGTCCTTGAGCGTAGACGCACGAGGAAGGACAAAACACTGATTGTCTGATCAGAGCAGCTCAGAGGACCAACACACACAAAGTGAGCTGAATGAAGTGAGACAGACCTGTTTCCTCTGAACAACAAACTCATTTTGGATTTATATTCCAGCTTCATGTAGATGAGGCACAATTAAAATCAGCTAGACAGAATATAAATATATTCTTCCAGCAGACGGCGTGTTTAAAAAAAAAAGACGTATTTCAAGCAGATGATTCATGTTCAGCTGATTGTTCTGCTGATGACGGACACGGTCGCCGGCTGGAAGGAAAAAACAAAGAAATACATTTGTGTGTTTTGTAGCCCACCGACCGACAACACAGACATGACGGGGAAACATCCTCCAGACAAACGAGCTTCAACTCTGAGTTCTGACAATGTTGCCACAGTTCTGGCTGAAGGAGTTTATTCTGAGAGAGGACTGAAGTGATTGGTGGTTTGAGGTGAAGTGTTTGGTGGAGATGCATGTTAGTAAGCAGACTGTATGAAGAGCTCTGAAAGAGTAGTTAAGAAAAACACTCCATCTGAGTTCAGTTTTTTTAATACTGCAACGGGAGTTTTGACTTTTTCTGACCGCTTTCCTTTCTCAGCCTGCAAGTAATGAAATCAGTCGGAAATCTATCTGAAGTAAACTACGGATACAAAGTTTATTCATTGAAGGTTTAAAAATCATTTATTATTCTCCTTGCTTCCCAACAAACTCCACATCCTCTAACTCCAACCATCTAAACTCCTGTTTCCACGATGATTCAAATGTTTTCGCTTGTGCTTCAGCTCATTAACATCTTTACCTGATGCCATTTCCTCGCGAGCGCCTGATTGGTGTTATACATGTTGCAACGCTCAGAGATGAGGAGGCGGCAAGAAGGTTCGATCCCTCAGCACTTCATCATCAGCAACAGAATAAAACTGTTTTTATTATTTTTCACCACTTGCACGATCGGGCAGGTGAGTTGCTAGATTTACCTGCCAGATGTGTTATTTCACTCGCCTCGGCCCGTCCTTATTGTTGAGCCCTGCAATACCGGAAGGACTTCACAGCCCGATTTTGTGAAACACGGCGCCACATATTGTCATTTTTTGAAGAATGTGTCACAGAATATAACCAATAATCTGTTTTTCATATATTTAAACATACAAAATGTGGTAATTACATGTAAATATGTCACGCAGTGCAGCAGCGGTGGCAGTAACCGGCAAAAATGTGAGGATTTGCTGCTTTTCTTCATCATCTGTAACAGTTAATGACGAGTCTTTGGGTTTTCCAACAGTGGAGACGTCACTTTGTGCCCTGGGAAATATATTTTATATTAAATTAATGTTTATTGCAAGTAGTTACAGTCTCTTATACATGAAAAAATGATCTATGATCTATAATTCAAAACATCAGACTTTAAAACAGCATGTCTGAAGGAAAAGTAAAAAAAAAGAAAAAGGAAAACTGTTTTTAAGCTGTTTAAATGTTTAAACTTGAAAATGTAGTTTCAGAAAGAAAAATGGAAAATTCAGATTTAACTGGAAGCACATTTCTTATGTTTTATCGAATAGTTTTTACTGCAGCTGAACTGTTTTATCTGACAATCACTGCTGGTCATGAGACTGTGTTAGTGTGGTCAGTGTGGGAAATGAGAGCGAGAGACAACGGGAAAGAAAGACAAATGGAGAGAGAGGGACGGCGATGTAAAACACAAAGAAGCAGGAAAGCAGAGGAGGATGTCCCGTCCTAATCAGTCTTGTCAGCCGCTCCTGCCTTCTCATCCAGATAATGCACCTCCGTCCAAGGTGAAGACATCACCTCTGACAAACCCGGCACTCGCTGCCAGATTAATTTCTGCAGACTATCCCTTTAAGTGCCACTACCCCCGAACATTAATCCGGCCTAAAATCAAAAGGTGGCGCCTTCACCAAAAACCCTGCAACAACAAATACAGCCATCAGTAAAAATCAGGGCCATTTATATCTGAGCGCGACGACTGCAGAGCGCCGCTGGTGTCTCCCAAACGCCACATAAATCGCCAGCGTCCTTTCGAGGCGCGGGACGAGGAATGCAGCGATGGCTTATTAAACAATCGAAGTGGCAATTTAGTGTCACGCTGAATGTCATTGTTTGCACTTTTTGGAGGTTGTTAGCCACAATGAGAGCGTTTAAATGCACTCAGAAAAACCCTGTTAAAGTGGCGTCGGTTCAGGCAGCTCCTCTGTCACAAGGTCGACAGCTCGAGAAGCCATCGGAGGTGACGAGAGTGACGGAGAAACGCTCCTGCCTTCGACAATTATCTCTGAGTTGCCTATAAGAACTGCTGTGCCGTCTGCATTAATGGCTGCAACACTGAAAGAAGCATTTCACCGCTGTAAAGACGGCCATCTCATGAAAGTGAGCCGTCTATGATGCAAGTATTTGTTTTAATTTGTTCCACATGACCAGAGAAAACAGAGAAGAGGCTGTTAAATGGCTCCAAAGGTCAAAAACTTCCAACAACCAGAATGCACAAAAAACACAATTATACAGAATTTGATCAACTCAGCTCAAAAAGTGGAGGTTTTGTATGTTTTGTTTTTTGCCCATAATGATTCAACAGCAACCATTTTCCAAAGCATCCATCAGTTTGCAGATTGATTTTCTTCCTGCCAGCAGCCACTGGCAGCAGCTTTCAGCGTCTAACTGCTGGCAGCTGCTGGAGCATCCATGAAAGCATGAATGCATAAATGCTCCCAACTTGAAACTGCATCACCATGTAATGATAATGCAACTCAGACAAAACAGTAAAACATGAATAAATGTGCACCGTGATGGATTACCCCTCACAACAAAAAAAAGTCTTTGCAATTCAAATACTGTTCAGACTTTAAGGTTTTGTCAGTGAGTCAAAGGCTCTGCCAGACAATGTGAGAACAGAAAACAACAATAAGAAAAGTCAGTCGATGGACCAACAACTTGTTATTTTACTGTAGTTTAAGATTTTAAGCTGCTGTGTTCGAGCACTGTGACTTTAAGGAAAGAAGTGCTCAGCAAATTGAAGAAAAAAGAAAAATATCAGCCCAAAGACTCATGAAACATAAATGAAGCTGCGTGTGTCCCAGCAGGGAACACTTACACTAATCAGTTAATATTTGGCATTTAACATTTTTAGGAAATGGAGCTAGAAATGTCACTTTTTTTTCCATCTCTTGTTTGGTGACAATCCTTTTTTTTTTCTTTTTTTTGTCAAGCAATTAGGTTTTACTGTGAAAGCATTAGCAAATGGGGTCAGAAAAATCAATCTGAATAACACTGTGTAATGAAAAAATAGTGCCGCTTATAATGCTTCACATAATGGACGGCCATAACTGGCAATCTGCATAAATTATTCAAAATGCTTAAGATGAGCGAGCCACTTAACCTCCGACTGCTGCAGCAGGACTGGATGGTAACTGGTCCGAGAGCAGCGTGTGTGTGTGTGTGTGTGTGTGTGTGTGTGTGTGTGTGTGTGTGTGTGTGTGTGTGTGTGTACACACAGTTACCACATAGTTATTTTAACACAGCCCCTAACGGTACAAAATATATCAGTTGTACAAATTTCCTGACATAAGTATACGATAAGTTGAATTAAAAGCAGTAAACTTAAGCTTTCCTACTTTCAGTACAATCACCATCTGCCCTAAATTCTCACAGAAGTAGAAAAGAAAATCAAGCAATCGTGTTAAAGATTCATTTTCAGTATTTCAGATGGATCTGTGGTTGAAACGTAGCAGCAATAAAGCTAAAACACACTGAAACAGAAGTGACAAAGAAAGTCAAAATACAGCCGACAAAATACATATCGTCGGTCTCAGGAGGAACACATTCTGATGGGATTCACCTCAACGAGCTGTAACCCTCCCAAAGGCATCACGCTCGTTTTACAAGGTTGTTTTAATAAATCAGACGCTGATGGTGCAGCGCTGTATCGTACGTCTTTACAAGGGTTTATACTGACATGAGGTCGGGTCCGGATGAGGGTTCACGACTGATGTGAAGTGAAACTTATCATTTTGAGACGCTTGCATGCACAACAGCAGCTGTCTCGAGCGACGATCTTAAGAGGAAAAATCAGGATCATGTTCAGTATCCAAGCATGGCCAGTGACTCTGCAGGGCTCAGCCTCAGGTTCAGGGGGCTTTGAAACTCTCTGAGGAATTCTGTACCAAAGCTGCAGCAGTTAATTGATTTGTCGTTAACTGTTAACTGTGTCATTCTCTGATTCTTGGTCTCCTCCTCTGTGACAGTAAACTGAATATCTTTGGGTTGTGGACATGGACGTGGGAGCTGCAGCACCCCCTAACACAAGGCTAGAACATATGACGAATTTACAAGACGGGCCAAATATTTAAGAATTTGTCGGAGTAGGCGCCTCACAAAGTTTCTCCAAACTCAACAACTCACAAAATTGAGTGATTTTATAAGGGAGTCTGGGGACTTTCTCTCCCTCTTCATCTCCTTGCTGTCCCTGACTGTAGTTGATGCGACCGTCTGCAGTCGTGAAAAACATTTTCAACTGTTGAAAAATGAAAGCAAAGAAACATGAATGTCATGACGTCATTATACAGACTGACTCCTCAGCTCCCGCAACTGCGACTGACGTCCTGCGACCCTGGTTGTGGGGTCATACTCCATATCAGTAATCTTTAGTTGCAGTGTTCTCGTCCCTGCCACAACAATACGTTTGTCAGGTCATCGTTTCGTCTTACAGCGAAAAGAAAATTGGTTTCCAATCCATTTATACAAGCTGACATTTAAGAGCATTTTAAGAGCTCCAAGACAAACCAATATTTATATTTCATATGATCTGAGCACATGTGCACAGTTTAATCCAGTAACTGTGTGAGTGTATGCATGTTTAACTGTGTGTTTGATGCATAATGTACCAAAACCACAGGCGAGTGCTTTGAAACAGGGCGAGACACGACGTCACGTCATGCTGGAGATGTACTCGCCTGCTGCAGACAAAGCAACATCAAAGAGAGAGAGAGACCCTTCCCTCCTCTCCTTCTCCGTCATGTATTCCCATCTTTTCATTAAATCATTCCTGTTTGCAAGTCTGACTCAGTTTCTCTCTGCTTCCCCCCTCTCTCTCTCTCTCTCTCAGTACGTCCACTTATCCATCTGTCTTCTTGCTGAACTCTTCCGTCCATTCATCTCCAGTAATGAGACTAAAGGCTAAATGACCTCCGGATGTAGTATGTCAGCGTCAGTGGTCAGGTGAATGTGTGTGTGTGTGTAGACGAAGGCCAGACATGTCATGACACACAGCTCCTTTTCATCAGCCCAATTACACATGTCTGAGAAATATGTATGAGAGTGTGTGTCATCGTGTAGGCTGCATGTCATTTACACAAATGTGTGTAAAAGCACTGCTGCAGGACGTGAACGTGGTCGACGGAGCCTGAACTTCCCTTAAATTATCTGCAGTGTGTTTCTTGTCTTCCTCACAGGAGAGAAGCTCACACACTGTAAGAAGACACAAGGTCTCTGTCAGAAAAACCTCCTGACCGCTGAGAAGGAACCAAACAACTCCACACAGTCAACTTTACATCATTATGACGTCATTTTGGTCGGCACAGGTCAGAACTTCAGCGGGATGTTTCAGACGTCTGTCTGACTGAGCTGATTTACCTAATTAGCTCAAATAAGGATGCAGGCAATCAGAAGTCTGCAGGATTATTTGTCTCCTTGTCAGTCAGGAGGTTTTGATCTCACCTACTTCACTGTGCTGAACTGAAGTGTATTTCACTGGTGAGATGTGGCACATGTAAACACGTTTGAAGTGAAGGGGATCACTTCACATCCTTCTGCATCACTCCAGAACAGCAGGGCACTCGCAGCAGGTGGAAGTGAAGCACTGCCAGATGTGTATTCTGATGTGTTTGCTGTGAACCCATCTGGGCCTCAACTTAAAAATGGTCTTGTCTATAAATGAGCAGATTCACTGCAGGGGAGAGGGAATATGGATTCATCTGAGGGAGACTCACCTTAAAAACACCTATTTTTTGAATGGAGTTTGGTCTGTCCACTCAGTACATCTCCGGGAGCAGAGGGTTTTTTAACCAGGTGTTGGCTATTTTAAAAATGTATTCTGATACAGTTACTGATTACATGTTTAAAAAATGTAGTCAGTAACCTAACCCTAGTATCACAATATCAAAGTAATGTAACTTGACGACTGACATAAATAAAATGACTGTCTTATGAATGAATGTCTTAATAACAACTTTTTATTCTCTATGACTGGTATATCATTCTTTATTTTAAAATTGTAATCCTGTTAGTAATCCCTGTTTTTACACAACGGATCTGTAATCTAATTACATCTTTTTTTCTGTAACTTTACCAGAATACAGTTCCGGTTTTTGTATCCTCATTACATGATCCTATTATTTATTATTTAACATTAATAATTCTCATAAATTGAGTTGATCCAGTTTCAAATAATGAACCTTTAAAAAGGTGCAGTATGCGAGAATTGGCCGACTCTTATATTCACACTCCAAACAAGTAGGGGGCAGCATAACACCAGAGTAACCGCCTGCTCAGTGCAGCTGCTGTTAGCTAGCTAGCTCAGTTAGACATGCAGTTAGCGGTCAGAACCTGGAGCTCAGAGAATGGGCCGGGGCGAGCTGGTTAATTGCTAATTTAAATAGATATCTGCAACACAACACATAGACGTCGTTAATATACGGTCAAAACTCTTATTTCTTCACATTGTATTGATCATGTTTGTTAATTTCATTTATGATTATCATTTCTTAAAACAAAAATTGCCACATATTGCTCCTTTAACATGATAAAGTTAAAGTAAACACAAACAGCTTCACTTCACAAGCTCAGTTCTCATATTCTTGCTGTTTTTATGCAACATATTAATACGACCAAACGACTAAAACCCCGTTAGTGACGGAGGAGTTTACAGCACAGCGACACACGATGCAAACTAATAAAACTTCATATTATGACATAAAAGCGGCACCCGGGAAACCGCTCATTATACGATGCTACTGGAGCAGATTTTAATTGTTGAAGTGCAGAGCGACTTCCTCTGTTTCCATCTGCTTTACTGTCTTCCAGGCTGAGTTTATAGTTCCACAGCCTGAGTATAAACCAGATCAAAAATATGGCCGCCGCCTTCATAAAGTCCGTCGTGTCCAGCTGGTTCGAACTGGCTGCAGAGCCAAAACACACGTGGACGAGTCTACTAGTAGATTGAATTAAATCGGCGGTAGATGATTTGGATTTTGGTTGCTGAAAGCCACAACACACACACACACACACACACACACACACACACACACTCCAGTCTCTTCACTAGTAGATCTGATTAGTTGTATATCGGTCCATCTGTCTGTCTCACACACACAGTTAGGAATCAAATGAAGCAGACCTCATAAACATTTACAACACGCACACACTGACAAAACAACCACACAAGCACCCTGGTTCTCCTCCTCTATCTGTATCTGATAAACACACACCAGCACACACACACACACACACACACACACACTCACAGACAGACAGATAAATATGGATTTATGTGACTGCAGGCCTGCATTTTTCAAATCCACACACAGACACACACACACACACACACACACACACACACACACACACAGCTGTTATTGAGCACTGCGGTCACGCCACACAAACAACAAGAACAAGATTTCATCGAGTCACAATGCAGAAACCGGTGTGATGCTCGACGCCTTTTCAAACAAGTTTATACAGCCAGACAGAACGAGCGGCGGTCTGTTACGCTCAACACACGAAGGAAAAAAAAAAAAAACACTGCAGCAAAATGACAGGCTGCTCGCACAAAAATATCACGTCTGCTTCAAGAGAAAGTCCACCTAAAATACACAAGTTTCAGTGGCGGCTGTGCTCTCACTGCATCGTGTCTACGGTCGCTGGTTTTTCATATTTGTTTGGTTGTCGGAGTTGGACTCTCTGAACGCTCTGTACCTGCCAAATCTCAACACAATTCCCTGCCAACGAGATGTTTACAATTGTACCGGACTCTAAATGATGGCTGATGAGCTGCCAAATCACTGACACGCTCCTGAGAATGCTTCTACACGGCACCGAGACACAGTTCTGTGCACGTATTACCATAACTCAGCCTGAGAACGGCGGTCTGAGAGGAACCTGCTTGGATCTACGTGAGACTCCGTTCTCCAAAGCCATGGTTCTCATGTTGGAGGACGATGGTGTGGAAATATGAGGGGTCAGGAGAACATTTAGCCGCTGACACTTTCAACCCCATCACCAGAATACATTTTGGCGATGGATGTTTGTGCAAACACAAACAGTTGAAACTTGAGACTTTGTTTCTTTAGGTTCAGTTTTTCGATGTTATGTCGTGATAAGAAAGTTGCTTATGGTCTGGTTATGTTTAGGAACAAAAACTACTTGGTTAAAGTTTGGAAAAGATCATGTTCTGGCTTAAAAATACCTGGTTGTGTCACTATAAACATGGCTGGACATGATCCAGAGGTCTCTTCAGAAAACTATGCAGTGTTAACACGATTAGAAATGTTGAAATGCAGTCCTGAACAGTGGTCTCTGGCTTGGTATGAACATCTAACATGATCATGACAATTCACCAGTTGTAGAAATGTCTAAATGGTACCACGCATGTGAACGTATCTGTGGTTTGCAGAAATGTTCATTTGCTGTTTATGAGGACAAAATGATAATTGTTACCTGTAGAGAAGACCTGAGGTGAAATCTACAAGCACGTACGTGGTCGCAGGTCCAACAATCATTCAGATGTGGTTTGTAGTTTTGGGTGGATGTTCTCCCAAAGACTGAACAAGTGTAGTTAGTCATTTGAATATTCTTTGCGGTGC
This sequence comes from Pagrus major, assembly GCF_040436345.1. Taxonomy (NCBI): domain Eukaryota; kingdom Metazoa; phylum Chordata; class Actinopteri; order Spariformes; family Sparidae; genus Pagrus; species Pagrus major. The sequence continues at coordinate 26,025,078 of NC_133234.1, read as the reverse complement.
CACCGGGCATCAGAAGGCAAAGATGTCTTTTTGACATAGTTGGGAAGAGCTGCCAAGTGTGGTGGAGTAGAGAGTGAGGCTGGAGAGCCAAGCATGCACGCAGACTCACACACACTGTGTAATGTGGCTAAAACACTGAATACTGCGGGAAGTTATTCTCCCAGATGTAGCTTCAGAAAATGTTCCAGTAAACGTCTCGTTTTAGACTCAGTCCTTCAGAATCAGAGTTTTTAGATTAGCTTTAGATTTAACAGCAGCAAGCAGGTCGACATTTATCAGAGAGGTTAAATCTGCATAAACACGAGCAGGAAACAAATCAGACATGTCGAGTTTGAACGAGTCTGCCACCGTGTTCATTCTCCAACATTAGAGGGATAATTGGCAATATCTTTGTGCCAATAAATCCACTCTGAAATCAGAGGGAGCAACTTTTCAAATCCGTCATTGAAACTGAAGAAAACCACAACACTGTAACAACATGAACAGTTATCTTCACAGAAAAAGATGGCTGGGGTTTTTCATAATTACCAAATCCCCAAGTTTATTGTCTCAGTGCGTTAATGTTGTTAAACGGTTTGTAAAATCTTCATCACGACTGTTTGAGAGCTGCATTTTAGGGATCATTGCAAGAAAACAATGTGCGTATATTGGCTGATTTCTCAACTCTGCAGTTTTTTACAGCCTTAAAATGTTTCAGTCGGACTCTACTAACAAATAATCTTTCTCTATGTGGAAATCCACCTTCATGTACAATTCAATTGTCTCCTTCAATTAACAATCATTTTCATTCAACAACTTCTCAGGGCCAAAAGTGACGTCTTCAAAATGCTTCTTTTGTCCAACCAACAGCCCAAAAACACAAACAGCAAATCCTCACATTTAAGAACAGCAAATGTTTGAAATTATGACTGAAATCATCTACTGATTATCCAAATAATCAGCTCGTTTAATCAACAAAACGTCATCGCTCTTCTCACACAGCAACCCCGAAAAACCACTCAGCTGCAGGACACAACACCCAAAATGAATCAAGAGAAAGAGACCTATGCTTCAGAGTGATAAAAGTTACCTGATATAGGAATATAGTATATAGTATAATATAGAAATGTTGCTGAACAGACACAGAAGCTTCTCGTCGCTGTAATTTGCCCAGAATCAACTCAATAAAACTCTACTGTAACTGTAAAAACCATATTTTGTTTTGACCATCATAATTACAGTGCACTGAAGCGCCCCGAAGCCGACTCTGTTTACAACTCGACATGTTGGACTGAAGACATTTTCTGACTCACTGACCGGGCTCTTTGGAAACAGATCCTGACCACACAAGCAGAAAGCGAGCCGAGGATCCTTCCACTGCGTTTCCTCCCGGACACTTCAGCCTGTCTGTTGACGCCGGCAAAAACACCCCCCGAAAAAAACACTGAAGGAGGAGGTCAGTTAGCGGACATTCTTGACAGCACCCGGAGGATGTTATCACTGGATCTGGGTGCATTTTCTGGTTCAGAACCGTCAACATCGCAGTGACACGAAGCTTGTTTGGGGTGTAAAAGCTCAGCCAGGCATCCTGCGAGTCCTTCACAGCCGCTCAGTGTCACTTGGCTTGTTTTCTGTTCACACTTTGTTGGAAAAGTGCTGAGCAAACACTGCCGAACAAAGTCAAAGGTTGATTTTATTATCTCATTAACTCTATTTTTGAAGGACTTTTTGAAGCCGAGCTCTAATGGGCTTTACACTTACAATAAAAACAGCAAGAAGAGCAGAAGAACTGAATGCAAATACAGCCGGAGGAAAAATGCCAAGTAATAAAGGAATGAATACTTCATAAATCTAGGATTAGGATTAGGGTTATAAATCTAACCCTAACCCTAACCCTAAACATGAACGATCGGATAGCGCCGTCTTGGTGTTGTTCCAGGACCATCACTGAAACTGACCAATCACAGTTTTGTGAGCCACTCGAGGAAAAAGACGTTAGACATTAAAACACGCTAAATGTTGTGAAAGGGTCGATCTTAACCAAAGAACTTAACCAAACAGCAACGGAAAACTAAAAGGACACTGAAAGGAACAATAATATTTATAATAAGTAAACAGTATTCTTTCCTTTTGCTTTCTTATAATTACAAATGATCCTGGAGCAACATTTATTATCATGTTCAAGAAACAACACCAACGCAGCGACATCAGAAAGACCACAGAAACATTCAGGTAAAAGATCTTTCTCTATTAAACTTGTTCAAACTTCAGTGCCCATTCCTTCCAGCACACACTGGAGTTACATGCCTCCCAGTCCTGCTGTATCCTCATCATATTGAGTACCAGTCACCTAAAAACACCAGACTTTTTACATCATACATTATTCCCTGAGAAATAACGAAAATGTCGAAAAACACTTGGAACCTCACAATGTTAGAAAAGGGTCCAGATCTTTATCCAGATCTGCACCTAAAGTTGGGGTCTGTTGTGGGCTGAGACCCATCCTCCATCCAAGCTGAGTGAAGATCAGTTCAGTGGTTTTTGTGTAATCCTGCTGACAAACCAACCAACGCAGGTAAAGACGAGGTCGGGTTTTTATACTATCGACAGCCTGGTGTTCTGAAGTGTCCTTGGGCGCCTTTAGTCCCTTTGAGATCAAAATCTCTTGTACAAGAGAGACGTGGCCCAGGACGGCCCAGTTGCCAGGATATTATGTTAGCAGTTAAAAGTTCTGCCAGCCACAGATACACCCAAGGTTGACATTTTGTACCAAACATGCCATATCACGTTCACATTATGATTATATTCTGACTTTCACACTGGCAGGTGGAGGGGACGGTGGCTGCCATTCCAGTCACTCCAGGTGATATTTTTCAGGAGACATTTCCAGGCATTTTTGTGGTCCATCCTCCATCCGTGATCACTGCAACCAACACAGGTATTTTAATCCAAATCATGATGTTTTTCTAACCCTAACCAACTGGTTTCTGTGCCTGAACGTAACCAGAGCAGAAGCACAGTGTCTCTTAGTGTAGTATTAACTGACATGGAAAGGAAACCCTGACCCTTGACCAACAAACACAGTCACATATGACTGTTATCACCGCTCTTCTTGAAGACTTGTGTCTCTCTGAGAGTAATTTAACTTTGTGTACTGCGATGGTTTGCTGTTGTTTCTTTAGGGTTACATGCTCCTCCCTCCTCAGCTCCACATGAACCTTCTGGCTGCAGTTACTTCAACTGATAATGGACGAGCAATAAACTCCAACTCCACATTTTCAAAGTCTCCCTTCAGAGACCTGTGAGTGGGCGGATAGAGGAACATTTCTACAGGATAATGACTTCTGTTAAAGGCAGACTTAAGAGGAGCGGCGTATGATGGGGAGAAGAACACAGCTGCCTGCAGTCGAATTCAAATGTCGCCCACACACGTCGAAGCATTTCAGCCATCGCAAACGCTGCTGACATGAAATAACACGGGTGCCTCGTCTTCATGCTTTGGCAGTCCGTGTCTGATCTTTCATGCCAGTAAAGCACC